>NC_070590.1:23665235-23965235 GCF_027409825.1 Scomber japonicus | reverse complement strand
CAGGGGTTTGCGGTCAACTCTCTTTTTGTCCTGATAAACGGTTGGGTGGTGGGGAGGGGATGGTGTCCAACACGCAGAAATGTTGAGACCAGACTCCTGAGCTGAAGTTTGGTTTTTACAATGAGGTTGAAATCCCAGAGTCAACAATGCACATGTACAGTTTAAAAATATGTGAAACATAAACCTGAATCTTAAACAGCACAAAATATTGACCTAAATGGCTGCTTACTTATGGTCTATTACGGTGACTCTGGAGGCTGGTATCCCCAACACGGCACAGCTGTCGAGAAGTTCCTGCTTACGTTGATCTCCTTGATTGTAGTAGTTTCCTGTTTGATATTTAGGGGACAAGTTAGGCTGTAGATGTGCTGCCATAGTGCTTCATTACTCCGAAGCATATTTTCTGTAGCTGTGTTGAGATGATCTTCCAACATCAGCTGATCTGGATCTGTATTAAATCCAATGCTCCACACATGTGAAATGTTAATTATATTCAGTTAAGCACTGAAATGGATATTGGATATTGAGATGACGCTGAAGTTAGCTTCTGATTCAGAATTAAGGGAAAAGTTTTGTCACCACTTCAACTTATGAAAGAGTGTTAGACATTGTAGCAAAAACTTTAACATTGTTAAAACCCACTTTCAGATTGGTGAAACCTTTACTTTGATGGTAAAAACTGAAAAGGGCGGGTTCACTGATATTTTACCCAGCCAGAACACATTCAGGTCCAAATAAAAAAACACTAATCTACTTAGACTTGTCAAATCTGGACTACATCTAAGTCATTGAATCACACTTTCAGATTTATGAAATCTCTATTTTTCTTATATAAATAGAAAACAGGGTGATTCCCCCAATCCAGACCATATTAGACCAGGTCCAGATAAAAAAAAAAAACACTTAACAATGATAATAATAATAATAATAATAATAATGATAATATAGGCCAGATTTGACAGGCTTCAATTTAGTGATCTAATGTGGGCTGAATGATGAAATAGTGAAATCGCCCTTTTTTAGTTTTAATAAGGAAAATAAAGATTGCATAATGTGGAAGTAGGTCTCTGTAGCCTTTGCTACGATGTGCAACACTTTCGTATGTGTAAGTGGTGAAACAGACAAATCAGCCAACAAAAATCTTATTTATGTGTCCCTTAACTTAAATTATGTTTTGTCACCTGTTTTCTATGAACTCATTTGACTAAATCACGCAATAATAATAGCAAACGGTGGTTAGCAGCAAGTCACACGACTGATGATTCCCTCCATAACTTTGTATGAATTTGTTAAGCTTATTTGAGGAAATAACCCCACCGTACCTTCAGATAAACACAGCACATGAACTCTGGCCTTTAACTCCAACAGTCGGATCACTGTAGGCGCGAAGAACATACACTCATCATCCGGATGAGCCGTTACAAGCAGGGCTGTGACATCAGCGCCATTAGTCTCTGACGTCATGTTCGTTACCCGTTTCAACGACTTAAACAATGTCCGCCGGTGTCGGTGAAAAATTGATTTGATCCATAAAAGGTAGGATAAAAGTATCAACGCAGCCAGGTAAATACCCATTATTTTGACCGACACCGTAAACACTCCGTGTGTAGACAAAATGTCTTATATGTAAATGGTTCCACATGTTTAAAAAGCCAAAACATGCAGCCTAGTTTGATTTAGTTGACCATTTCATCAACGAATGCAATAAGTAAAATAACTACATGAAAAAAGGCTATAGCTGCACAATTTCAGCCGCATGTTAGTTTATTTTAGTCATTTAAAGTCAATGTCGCTCTCACAGTTCACTTGCGCTTACATAAACTAAGTAAGTTATGATTATGATCCGGAATGTATGTTTTCGGACATATTGAAATAAGGGGGGTGTAGGATAAAAAAATATAATTTAAACTGAAGTTGTGTTATTGTAAAGTGAAAATTAACAACCACCAGAAACATTACAGTGTTTGAGGGGACGATTTAAGTGGCACACCGCTTTGTCCTTGCAGTTATATATAAACGTCGGAAATGTAGATTTTTAAAGGATGTATCTAAAGAATTGCATAACCCTCGGCTTACAGTAGAAACCTATACATTATAGTTGTGTCTCATATATATACACGTGTAAAGGAGTACCAGTGCTCTGTAGACTGAACCGAGTAGCAGTCATTTATTTTCCCCTGTCAGGACATCGACCGACAAATGCGGCGCAGCCTTCAGTCTGCCCAGCCGTCCACAGCCCGTAACCCGCGGATTTACAATCAACAACTGACGCATATTTCTGCCTGGGGACACAGTTCTCTCCCTTCGGTATATTTTCTAAATATGAGGTGAGTACAAATCCGCTATATACAGGAAAGCAACACGTCTAATTAGCACGGTATTTAAGCGCTCCAGTCTACGCTGAAAATCTGCCTTGCAAGATGGCGACGTGGTTGAGAATTGAAAGGTGAAACACAGGCTAAGTTAGCCAGCTAGCGACAACAACAACATCTTAAACGTCGTGTTGTTACACTGGGGGGCTAAAGGGGGATATAGACTTGAGAGTCGACATGTATTATTGTGCATGTTTTTGGTGCATTTCTGAACAAGCTTTCTGTTATGGAAGTTGACCCATCCCCCCAAGATAAGCTACAAATCCTATTGCGTTTATATGACAGTGTGATGCAAAAAGACAACAATAACAACACACAGCAGCAGTATTCTCACTGCCAGGCTGTGTTTGTTGGGGGCCATAAAGTCCATTACGGTTACTGGGTTTGCATGGAGATCACCAGATCAGAGAGACCATTGTAAATGCTGTCCAAAATGAACTGAGAGACGATGAAAGCTGAGCAAACGCAGTGAGAGTCATAACCTGGAAACTTCATGCATCTACTCCCAAAAAATCCTTAAACCTCGATGGAAAGTAAAACAAAAGATTGCTTAACTAGGATTACTAGATGATAGGTAACCAAATATATTATAACCACTAATTCTTTGTGCTTTCTGTAACATTACAGAGTGTGACTACATCTAACCACATGCATGCCTCATGTGAAAGGGAGTGAAAAAGGGATACAGCCTAAATTTAAAGTGAGAAGGTAAAATGTATGATTCCTGTCATTAATTTCTTTGCAAGCTGTAATTGCTTCAAGCTGAGAAACAAATGATGGGTAGTTAGCTCACTAACCAGGTCAGCAACAGCTGGGTCTGAAGCATATTTATGTTATTGTGCTCACTCAGTTCCTTTGAATAATACAGGTATAATACATTAGCAGAGAGGATGCTGTGACAAAGGCATGAACTCAGAAGATCTGTTTTTTTATTGATGGGAAGCAAAGTCAAATATGTGTGATACTTGGAACTGCAAGCATTATATTTTCCTATATCACTGATTGTCATCACCTCATGGTGCAGTTCAAATTCATAATTTAAGAGTTAAAGAAAGGGTTACCGTAAGTTTATCTATGGAAATGTATCCATTTCAGTGGATTAATCTGTTATTTTGGGTGTATAAATTCAGTTCAACTTTATTTGTCCCACATGGGAAATGTGTCCACCTGCAACCTTGCAAGATGGTGAAAAATATGTACATTCCCAGTAGCACAAAGCACATGTTTGCATTTTTTGTAAAATCAGGTTGAACCACTGAGATGTCAATCTTCCTGCCATGTAGATAGCATTGCAGGCTAAATGCAGTAAAACTGAGGCCAGTCTGACTATGAATTTTAGTCTAGAAGTCACATGGAAGCATAAAGAGAACCCTAATATTCATAAACACAGAGAAGACTATGTAGCAGCTATTGAAAACCATACTAGGGGGAAAAATCACCGTCTACCAACATTATGGTGTGTGTACTCGTTAGGTTGTTTTTTTACAAGTCACATTGTGAAGACGCTGAAGATATTTTTAGTTGCATCGCTGTAATTGTGGAAGTGGATCTCAGATTCTGGGAACACATAACCTGTCTGCGCATTTGAAACACAAAATAACAGCTTCCTTCACTCGGTTATGGTGGCAGTAGATGAAGCTTTTCCAACCCTGAAGTTAGCGTCGTAATGTCTTGGCATGGTGGTCATGGTCGAATAAAAATGACAGAGCCAGCGGGACACAGATTCATTTGATGGATTACTGTGAAGAATGATATAAAGGGGCCAGGAGAAGTGATTGTTCTACACCCAAATGCTCTTTTTTTCCCCCCTCTTCTCTTCTAACTCTTGTGTGTGTTTAGTAGCATGTTTGTCTAACCCTTAAATAATAAGGACACATACAAAATCTATGTGTCACTACATGGGGATATCTTGTGTGTATGTTTTTAAGTGTCACAGTATTTCCTGTCTTTGTCTTGGGTCCTGTTCTTCATACACTGCTCAACTGATTCAAGTTAACATGATTTTAACCAGCCTAAAAACAACATCCTTATTTCCATCCTTCTATCATATTTCTTTAAATGTCAGCAGAGGATTGATTGATTAATCTCGGATAGAAGTATATTAGATAAAAGAATGACGTTATTCTGAAAAAATGGCAACATGAGAGGAAAGTTGGAGCGATGATCAGTGCTGATAACATTGATTGATTGACATGACATGTCAGGTGCAGCACAGTTTTACGACAACTGCACTGCACATTTCAATTGAAACAAATATTCTAACTATGAAGTGACACACTCTGCCAATCCCTTCAGTAAACAGATTCAGGGCCCTTTTAAACAAGAGATGCATGGCACAACCATCTGATAATACTAATGGCATATCTGATTTACATAATTAAGGTATCTTATTTAGAAAATTACCTATTTTATTTATCAAAATGATGTGTTATGTGTTTATTTGCTCTAGCTCACAGTAAGGTAAACTAATTTTCAATTTAAGCAGGGATGTTCCTAGTTTTAGATTACATTAGTATAGTTTTTCCAATTGTTTTAATTGATATTTTCAAATCACATATAGACTCTATATTGTGAATCTCCTAAGAATTTGAATTCATTTATATATGTTTTCACTGAGTAATCAGCACCCCTGCACAATATTAACTGGTAACGTTTTTGTTGCTGTGATAATCCAGAACCAGTTTTTAAATGTGTTTTTCCTCCAACAGTATTGACTTATAAATACTTCCTTGGGGCATTTTTAAGCCTCTACAGCAACAGTAGAAAGTAGTCTGTAAACAAAGGCCAGAGAAAGACTGGGGCCATGTTCACACCTGGCATTAAAGGCGTCTGATCACAAGTGAATCGCTCTACAGGTAGAGGCGTGAACACACCAAAGACGCATTAAGAACACACTGAGGTCCGATCAGTCAGACCACATTTGGAGGTGGTCTGGGTGTGAACGCAAATGTGTCCCGGGCCATGCTGAAGGATCGTCTACTCAACTGACGTCTTCTGTGCAAGTTCATATGTACTAATTCATGCGCCAGTTGTGTCAAATTAAAGTGCAAAACAAGAAGAAGAAGCCACAACAAAAGGCAAAATGGATTCTCATGGATGTAGTACATTCAAGAAACACGCTGTGTAATTTCCATTTGGGCTAAAGAGTTTTGGTTTTGCCTGCACACCAAGTTTTTTCATTTAATTTCTGACAGACTAGGAGCAGTGCGTTGCTTCTGTCCCCCCGGATAAAAACAACAACATATTTGGTCTTTAAAACCAGAAATGATGTAAGTGTTTATTTGCATATAGATCAGGGAAGTGAGATCTGATCACAAGTGGTCACTTGAGACGCATGTAGAGATGAATGCTAATGCAATCCACATGTGATCATATCACTCAGGACGCATGTTAATGCCAGGTGTTAACAGGGCCTAAATAGTCAAATGCAACAAAAGACATTGCGGTTATGTGGGCCATTAAGGCCTGCTGAGCTAAGGCAAGACAAATCCTACTCTGTCAAGGTTGATGAAGATCTGAATGTTTGGTTGATGAAAAAAAAGTTGATGATGCAGCCACCTTTGAATCAATTGAATAAGTTCAAACCTTACTTCCTACTATTGCAACAGCGGTCCCACATGCACTTTAGACAGCTTTGACAAGCTCAAAAAATCCTGGTTAATATCAAATTGAGTGAACTGTGTAATGTGTGTTCAAAGAGAGCAGGCTGCTGTCCTTTCCACCCACAGAAAGACAGTTTTAGTGTTTCTTGGAGCTGCAGCTGCTTTAATGCACCAGTTGTGCACTTATGGCGTAAAGGCCTTGACTTTAATGCAGGGGTTTAATAAGTTATAGAGTGGTGTATTTTGGCTTTAAGGCCCTTGACCTTCATTGGCAACAAGAGACAATATCAGCAGGCCAGTGCTTGAGGCCTGTATTAGAGAAAAATGATAAGGTATAAATATCCCATCGTCAAAGAAAGATTTATGGCACTCCTTGTTGTTGTGTCTCGTGTGTATATGGTGCATACTAATTCGTTAGCACACTGGAAGTCCAGTAGACGACACACGATAACTTATCTTTGTGTCTGATGCTTAAGCAGGTCTTTAAAAATTCTCAAGATTTTCTTTTATCTTATATCTATATAATTATCGTTCTCATGCAGAAAGATAATTGTAAACATTTAAAATGTAACATTGAAAAATAAATGTGATGTTTCCTGTCTTGCTGCAGGTGGTTTGTGTCTCCAAACATGGTGTAGCTGAAATCTCTGATCCGTGAAGCAGCAGCAGCCCGCTCGCACTGAGCCAGGATGTCCAGTAGCTCGGGCTACCCCCCCAGCCAGGGGAACTTCAGCAGCGAGCAGAGCCGATACCCACCGCATTCTGTCCAGTACACCTTCAGCGGCTCGCGCCACCAACAGGTAAAGCCTTCTGTGGGGTTATTTTTGGTGTTTTTTCTGGAAGGGGCGGGGTCATTTTCTGGCTGTATTGGAGAACTGCAGTGAAAAGATAACAGGAAGTGATGAAGAGAGTGATGCAACAAGGTCCCACGCCGTAGTGGAATCGGATATGTTGCAGTTCATGGTTGGCTAAGTTAGAGTGGCATATTCATGGATCCTGAAATCTAAAATTTGGCTTGGGATTTTCTGCTATTGTGTGCAGGGTGTGACGGGAGGATATTAGGAAAAACTATTCAACTGTAACAATTGTACTGTAACAGGAACACTGGTACTAAATTGCTTTAAAAAAAAAATTAACTGTTTACATATCTGGAAATCAGATGTCTGTTTCCTCCTTTGAGAGAAATCAGGAGCCAAATGGAAGATGTTTATATTTCAGACTCTTTGGTTTCATGATGGCTCCTCCTAGTTTTAAATGATTTTGATTAAATATCCTTCTTTAATCTGCCTGTGTAGCTGGAGACTTTACTTCAATCCAGCAAATCAAATCTTGCATAAAGCAGTTACGTGTTCTATCATATGCTGAGCAGGCGGTCACACAGGGCCTGATAGCATCCTGCTTCACAAAACTGGAGCTGCAGACTCTGAACAACAATTCACATCAGCTTCCCTGCTAAAGTCTCCTTATCTAAGTTACATCAACACTTGTCTTGTCCTGCACATCGGCTTGTTTAGTGAGCCACCAAACAAACATTTGCTGCGGAAAAGTACACTGCTAAAATCAGTTAGCAGGCTTTATAGCCAAGTAGCTGTTAAGCTGCAGCACATTAAACAGCACGTAAACATACTTGCTGTGACCCCTCGCTAAGGTCTCACAGTCTGCCCATGACTTGCAGCCACACCATTTTGTTCTGTCTCCGTTGTGTATATTGTAACTCTGGTACCCTGTTAGCTGCTGTCAGTCAAACCCAGACACTGTCATGCTCATTTTAGGCCACTGACACAAAAAGGAGCATTTCATATATTGCTTGGGATGAGACCTCGTTGCAGTGAAGTGCAGTGGTGAAGTAACTTTAAAATATGAAGCTCTGTGAACTAACAAGAGTTAGTTTGTACTAAATAGGCATGGGCCGGTATGAAATTCTGACGGTATGATAACCTTAGGTAAAAATATCACGGTTTCACGGTTTCACGGTATTATGATTACGGCTATAAAATGTGATATTTTGAAATGTCTGTATTTAAAAACAAAAAAAAAGTTTTTTTTCCCATTGAATGGTCTTTTATTTTTAGTAAATATGTATTTAAAATAAATGATAATAAAAAATAACTGAATTATTTCTAAATAAAAAAAAAAAAAGTGCAGTCCTTCAACTGAGGCTAAACCTGCAGCTCAAGTCACGACATAAATTGATTATTTTTTGTGAGAAAAAAAACAAAATGCAAATAAATGCAATCACTGAACCTGTGGCTCAAGATATCAGAACATAAATAATTGAAAAAAGTAAAAACACTTCTAAGATAAATATAAATAAATAAATGCAGCAGGAGCTTAAAACTGAATCAACAGTTTTTGGAGACTTGCTCACTATAGGACGTATTTCCTCCTCGCGCTGCTGCTGTCCGGGACCTTCTTCCTCCAAGACGCGGCCGTCTGTCTTTTTACGGTAGGTATAAATACAGCCGACTTGGTCCTTTTAGACGGGGGGAAAGTTCGGGGGGCTCGCCTCCTTCAGCCATCATACAGCCTGCAGAGCTACCTGCTTGTGACAGCAACCGGAGTACGGGAGGGGTTGTCTTTACGCTGCAGCTGCACACGACCAGGGACCTCCACTCTCTCTCTGACCAGACGTCACATTAAAAAAAAACCTGCTCATACCGCAGGAACGGTATGACGGAAATTTTTAGTGGTTTTGAAACCGTGACTTTTTCATACCGTGGTATACCTTGAAACTGGTAACCGGCCCATGCCTAGTACTAAATGTATGAACATGTTGTGAGGCAGTCTAGGAGGAAGTTGAGACAAATATTTTGAACAAGACTTTCGGGATGCACCTTAAACCTGTGTTAACAGTTAAACCCGAATTGATAAAGTGTGTTCGTTGACCTCTTCGCAATTGTTTTGCGGTTATATAGTGAAAATGAAACAGAGGCTATGGCCTCACGTAGCTTTCCATGTTCTGTGTGGATTTAGCTTTAGAGCTTTTGGTTTTTCAAACCCGACTGGAGCTGCATTTTTACTACATAGACAAACTGCAAGTGAAATGTGAAGTGTGACTACATTTGCTACGAATTCCTTCCCTTCTATGGTGGCATCGTCGTTGGTTTGAGTCTAGTTTTAATAATATTTTAACTCAAACAAAACACTAATTTCATGTGAACGAAGACATTTTGAATTCAATATTTGTAGAACTGTGGCAAGTTTACATGTTTATTAATCACACTGAAGTTGTAAAGAGTTTTTTAGTGCATTAAAATGCAGTAAAGATGAATAGATGACTCATGGTGAGTAAATATTAGTGATACTCAGTTCAGTCACACTCTTGCACCTCTATAATGTTTATATGACAGTGAATTCCTGCACACCTCACAGGTGTGTCCCAAGTTGTGAATATTGTTTGTTGGCCGTTTTGAATAACTTACTTCTTAGAAGTTTACTTTCACGGAAAATAGTCAGTGGTACATTTCTGGGCATTTGGGATTGTTTGCTTAAATCTGGGACAAAACTGGAGTTTGGAAATGTTTCCTGTAACTGCATTCGCTCGTTCAGGTTTGAGGTCACTCTGTGCTGATAATATTTATGTGCTCTTTACTCAGTAGCTTTTTGATAAATGCTTTGGAGTATTTAAAGAAAGGGTTTAATCAATTATCTTAATTTTAGCTTGTCCGACATGGACAATGCTACTGACTGTGGAGATGTTTGGCTACTTTTGGACCAGCCTTTGTCCCACAGTGTACTATTACATATTTTATTTCATTCATCTTTCTGATCAGCTTAGACATTGTGGTGTTGTGTTCTTATTCTAAGCTACGCAGGTATCTTCTCCTGTACCTGCTGATAAATGTGAGACCTTGTTACTTTAACAGATGGGGATAACTATAGTTAGTGTTAAGTATTCAGATGCTAACGTCGCGCCTGTGTCCTACATTCTGCAGTTGTTGAATGCTAAGAAATGCCCCATTTCCTTCATTTAGCACTGGTGCCTTTTATTAGATTGAGCACAGCAGAGATCTTAAATGAGGTGGGTGAGGTGTGTGTGTGTGTGTGGGTGGGGGGAGGGGTGGGGGTGGGGTGGTGACACGCAACCAAGTTCCCCAGCTCAACTCCATCTGGAGCTCTTCAGACAACTTTTAACAGCGCTCCCAGCCCAACACACAGTCAGCGCTGTTACCTGTGCAAATGAGGAGAAAACAGACTCCTTGGGTCACAGCCACATGTGTGAAGCTTGAGTGAAGTACCAACCACTACGCAGCCTGCATTAATTACAACAGAAGTGTGTATGTTGTATCAGATGGGTGTGATGCGTGTAAGTGAAACATTCAGAGAGCCGCCTGCTGTAGACGAAATTTGCTTCACTGTTAACACCATTCGGTTGTTGCATCCGTGAATTAGTGAAGTACTTTTTGATGGTAACTTTTCAATATTTAAGTGTACTTTCTAAAACTTCTGGCCAGCTGATCTCTCTTTTTTATTCTCTTTTATACTCCTGTGACCTTGATCAGATTGCTTTATAAGTGTGTGTGTACCTCTTGCTTGCAGGATTTCACCGTCCCAGACTATCGGACTCACATGCAGGATCCACAGGGTCGGAGAAGACCATCTTTACTGTCTGAATTCCACCCTGGGACTGAAAGGTAATACATCTGATCTTCTGCCTAAATATCTAAAAGATCTATGTATTGGCCATTCAGATTATAGAGATCTCAAAATTCTGTGTTGTAGAGCAGTTTTCCCATTCGCAGCCCCCAGGGATGCCGAGGATAACCCCAGATTACAGTCTGGGAACCATTCATCCAGACAGCTGGATGTGAGTGCATCTGTAAAATGTGCCTTCTTGTTTACTTCTGTTCTTACAGGCCTCCAGAGAGACGCCATGGTTACGAACAGCAGTTTCACTCCGTCACAGCCCAGTCCGATCATGAAATCTTGGAGTCTAAACGGCCTCGCATGGAGACCGTTTCTGAGTCCCACATCACCCGCACCCCTCCCACCACTGGGGGTATTGTCCTGCCGATGCCCCACACAGTACAGGACAGCCTCAGAGCCACCGTGGAGGTCAAAAAGGTGGGGCCCCTGATCCTCTTCACCTGCTTTTAAAAAAAATCAAGAAGTTACAGTTGTGTTTTTGTCCTCTAAAGAAATGTACTGAGAGGGATCATATTGGGGTTCAGTCTCCCCATAATGAGACAGAACTGTCTGTGTGTTTTTTATAATGTCAGCATGCGTTTGTGTTTACTGAGATCGATACAGTACAAAATGTAGGACTTAAAGCGATGCTGCCTCATTAGTTGCTTTTTTGAAGTGTAAACAATATTTCATGAGACAGGACTCATGTTTTTAGTTTTGCGATCTCAGTGAACCTTTTATGTTTTTTTAATAATCACACTAGGAGTCTCAGTTCACAGTCAAAGTGGAGTCCGCATCCCCAGGAGGACATACACTACACATGGGGGAAGAGCAGGACACTTCGCCTTCCAAACTATCCAAGGAGGAGCTGATCCAGAGTATGGACCGCGTGGACCGAGAGATTGCCAAAGTCGAGCAGCAGATTTTCAAGCTGAAGAAAAAGCAGGTTAGTTACCCGGCGAGACCTTTTGTCTCTGAACGTGCATCAAACACAATGGGCGTTATGTAAGAAAACTTGGCACAAGTAACAATTCCTCTAGGTTTTTTGGTTGAGCAATAACCCATGACTTTACCAGTGAGGTAATTTAGAACAGAAATAATGAGTTTTTAAACCTCAAACATGGATGGCTTACTGCTTTTATAAAATTATGTTAATTCTAAACCACCATTACACAAGTTTTAAAGGTCCTGCTGTTGATTTATGTTTAGTTTCATAAGCGTAAATAATTAAAATTTGAACAAGCTGCTTTGACGGTGGCTGTATCTAAAATGGTTTTTACTTGCAATGCCGTCAAAGCTTCAGACTCAGACAAGACTGTGTTCAAATATAATAAAGTGACATGGATGTAAATAAATATATAACTGCAGGAGAGTCATAACAGGCCAATGGTGTAGTCATGTCACTAATCTTTATTCATAGCTTTGGCAAAATGTAATTTCGGGTTAAAATAATCTCAAATTTGATAGTTTTCCAGCAGTCTTTGGTGTTCTCTCCCTCCTGGGAAAATATGGTACTCAGTCTGCTGCTAATGATAGCAGGCCCCATACAGTTGCACTTCATCTTTCAAAATTTCTCTCAATTTCTAGTACTGCAGGCTTAGTTTTTCATCATCCTATCTCCCCGTCTGGATTAGTTTGTTTTTAATCTAGTTTGTGGCTGTTTTTTTGGCTGCTATCTTTTTTGGAATTCCGTCTCATTAGATAGGAATGTAAGCCGAGCTTTGCTGGGAGAGAATACTTTTCAGTTTTTCAGCCTGCATTTTCCCAAATATTCAGGGATTTATTTGTTTATTTGAGGCATTTCAGGAAATCCTAATCTCATCCCTGTAACCTGGTAGTTTACATAACCTTTCACTTGTAAACACTGACCCATCAAACATTCACCGGTTCATCTCGTCTGTCAGTATCAGTATGGCTTCATGCATGGCCAAAAAAAAAAAAACACACAACAATTTTATACTTGAAGAGAAAAGTGAATAATCTGATAATACCTGCATGACTCAGAAATCAGAAGCTAAGATCACAGTGTAGATTAGCTGCAAATCCAATTAAACCCGCACCTTTATTGCAGTAAAGCTAGCGATGTAGCAGTTGAGCAGCTATAAATCCAGACTGCGTTATGGCTACACAGTTCCAGCACAGTTCCAACACGACTCTGTTGCACTGCATTTTTAAATACCGGCAACAGCGTTACAGCCATTCTGCTCAATTTTCTTGCTTTGTGTGTGACAGAAAGACACATACAGCAGCAAGAACACCATCGCCTCCATGTCCTCCATTGTTTATGTGTTTGTGTCGCGTATAAAACGAAGTCAGTCATGACGACCCCGCCCACGTTGAGTAGGTACCTTTTGTAATGGAAAAGATTGTTCCTGGAACCGTGTCGAGTTGAGTTGAGCTGAGTAGTGAAGGAACTTTGTAGTGGAAAAGCGCCATTAGTGTCGCCAGCAATTCACGCAGGTCACACTGGTAGCTGTGATAACATATAATTACCATTAACAGTGGGAAGTCAGTAGCCAAGGAGTGAAACAAAACACCCTCTGCTATAGTTCCCCAATTGTCGTCACATGATGAAAACACCTGAGCAAGACTGGTCAGTCAAGTATTAAACCCACAAGCTAATAAAGCACAACATTGCAATTAAAGCAATTAACCTGTAATAAGTGGAAGCACTAAGCAGGTAAGTTAGCAAGGCACACTTGCTGGTGAAATAAAGTTGGCTACTTGCCTGGAAAAGTCCAATACGTTGTAGTTGTAGTTGTAGTTGTAGTTTCGGCGAAACTCCTGCCGCTGCGGACGGAAAATGTATCTCTAACTGACAGGTTACGAGGCTACTCTCATACGCGGGACAGCACTGATGCTAGCTTATGCTAACAACATCCACAAATTGCATATTTAGGAAAGATGGAAAAGGAGATGACTGCTGGGTGCCAAGCCCCTTTATCAGGTTGCTGGCGTCACCCAGGCAACACATGTTTTATTGGTATTATGTCTCGACCTCCTGGCATGTGTGTGATACACATTCAAGTGTTTCAAACCGTCTCTGGCATCCATCCAGAATTCATAGAACCTTAGTTACATTTGTAACTCTTACAACAGATGACATATAAGCAGACCATACATATTTAACTGATTCATATTTAAATGAAAGGATGCCCCTTCATATTTTTACTTTGTACTATGTGTGTCTTGTCTTGTGTACTATTGGTCAAAATATTTTGTGTTGGTGTTGTCTCTTAGCAACAACTAGAAGAGGAAGCAGCAAAGCCAGTGGAGCCAGAAAAGCCAGTGACCCCTCCCCCGGTGGAACACAAGCACCGCAGCATAGTCCAGATCATCTACGATGAGAACAGGGTTAGTCGTCTGCTGCAAACATCAAAACACACCAGCAACAAGCATTTGTTCTTCTCACTTCTCTTTTGTCTATTTGTTTGTGTTCTAAATAATTCCTGCTTTTCTTTTTTTTTAATCATCTCTGTGCTGCCTCAAAGTTTTTGTTTTTTCTACCAGCATGGGTTAGAACATGTATTTTCACTGCATGTGTCAGCAGGGGACAACCGCGCTCTCCTGGTCCTGTTTAGCTGCATGGTCGACCACAGTTAACCAGTGATGTGTCCTCTCAAACGAAGCTGTGTACTGTGAACATGTGTTTTAATGTCTCATATGGTTTAGTGTTTAGTTTCACTTTGTTCTGTTTGTGCATTAAGAAATCAGCCCTATCTTCCTTTTAATTGACTGGAACTGTTAACTTACTGCTGATACAAACCCAAAATTTCTGGCCGTTGCACCGTCACATTAAAGTTGACTACTGGTGAACCAGCAGGAGGCTTTTAGTGTGAAGCAGCAATAACAGCAACTACACAACACTATTTGTTCAGCGGCTCTGTTTTAAACGTTGCAGGGAGGAACAGTTCAAGTAGAGACAACACAGTAAACCGTTGGATAAAGAGCTGCAAATGACCAACTGTGTGTGCGAAGCAGCATATCTACAACACATCGTCCATGACTTGTACCTCGCTGTGCTGCGGGAAAACAGTCACACCAAGAGTTTTCTCACAGCTCAGCTCAGCATGAGTTTCCCCACCCCTGTCAAAAAACAGCCTGTGGTGCAGCAATGTGTTCATTTTCAAAAACGATTTTGGGCGTCTGCTGTGTGTTGTGATATGTTGGAATGCCTTGTGGGTTTTTTGCATCATTAATGTTTTGAAGGCAGTAGTGTGAGAAAGTTAGTGTGTATCTTTGTCAAGTATTTCTCATATTATTACGTTACCAATAGTAATGTTGTTTAACTTTGTTTTACTCAATTAAGAATACACGTGATGAGAAGTTAAGTGCAGAGGCAGGCCTCATTATCTGTATTTCAGCCGAACAATAGCAGAGTGGGTGAGTGAGTGTGTGTTTATGGAGGTCACTGTAGTTCATGTCTGTCAGACAGTGTTGTGGTAGGAGAGTGCTGGGACACGCCTTCCTTCCCAGTCAGCCATTAACCCTTTAGGCTGTAAAGCTGCTCCAGCTCTGTGCACAGCATTTAGACCATGGTTGTTTGTCTCAGTCTGTATTCAACATCTTACTGATGATCTTGAATAAGTTGACAGTCTGCTCTGATCCAGGAAATCTGTTGTTGCCAACCCTATTAATTATGCTACAGTGGGAACATTCTTTCTTCCTTTTTAATTTATTTTTTTCTTGTATCCTTTCAGGCGGGTGCAGCTGCTCAGGTTTTTAAATGTATCAAACGCAGAAGCTCACACGTCAAGAACAAACTAAATACACCCAAAAATGTTCAAGCAAGCATCCATTTTGTCTTTGTTCAGGACTTTAAGTTATTGAATTTCATTTTGAACTCACGATTATCCTGAATGTTTTCCCTTTTTATAGTTAGTCATAAATTTAAAATTTAAAATTGATGTAAATTTGAAGCCTCCCTTTTATGCTGTAACCAATTAAAATGTCTCAAATATTTCTATATCTCTATGAGTAAAACCAAGATATATTATTGATCTTCACATGCA
Organism: Scomber japonicus; assembly: GCF_027409825.1. Classification (NCBI taxonomy): domain Eukaryota; kingdom Metazoa; phylum Chordata; class Actinopteri; order Scombriformes; family Scombridae; genus Scomber; species Scomber japonicus. The sequence continues at coordinate 23,949,623 of NC_070590.1, read as the reverse complement.
ATGCTTACCTAGGTGAAAATGTCTAATTGATTAATTTGCAGGGTATTTTGTTATTGGTAGGTCTTTTTAAAAACGTATTTCTTTTTCTTCTTTTCTTTTTAGAAAAAAGCTGAAGAAGCCCATAAAATACTTGAAGGTCTTGGCCCTAAGGTTGAGCTGGTATGTTTATATAATGCTTAATAACATGTTTTGTCCATGCATGAGCTTTAAGGAAGAAGTAATACTTAGATCAGTAGCAGGTTAGATATTACTCCCTGCCTAAATGACTAATGCTCTACTTGTGTCTGGTCTTCTCTTTTGCTTAGCCCCTGTACAATCAGCCGTCAGACACAAAGGTGTACCATGACAACATCAAAACGTGAGTATCTACGTCTGTAACATAGATTTGCATTAGAAGTGCAAGAACAGCATAGGAAACGTCTCAGTTGGAGGTAATACTGACCTCAGCACGATAAGCCCTGCTCATAAACCCGTCTTATCTGATTTGCTGCGTCACCCGACTGAGTTGGCCTACTGACACCAAGGAGAGTGATTGAGAAAGGAAGTTAAAGAGCGTACATGTGTCTGGGTGAGGTGTGTTTAACGTAGGGAGTTGTGTTTGCAGTTGAGGCCGTCTAGGGTTTAGGAACCCTTATCAGCATGTACCTTGAGAGTGGCCCATCTGACTCAGTCTTTTATCAGGACAGAGACCACCTCTGTGTGAATCTGCTGTACACATGCCACACTTTCAGGGTCAGCTCTCACTATTCTCTCCCCACAGCCGCCATCATGTGTAAACAAATGAGTTCCCAGTATTTTGTACCTATCACTGTGCAAATAAACAATATCCTTGATGTTTTTTTTAGGAGTGAAACAATAATCAAGCTTTCCTCCTCAAAGGATTTATGTAGGAACTCGTGTAGTAGCTAAAGTAACAAATAACTCCTGCCTTAACTTTAAAAAAAAGAAATATGATGTGCAATTTTATATGCTTTCTGGAAAATCACTACAGTATCTCCCTTTCACTGAATAAGTGTTCTTCTCCTTTTAGCAACCAAGTCATGAGGAAGAAGCTGATTTTGTTTTTTAAGAGGAGGAACCACGCTCGTAAACAAAGGGTAAGTGTCCCTGCTGTTAAAACGTAGTGGAAGTTCCAGGTACCATATCATATCTGCCTGTTTGCATTAATATCATATTATTGGTATTATTATTATTGTTAAAGGTTTTGATACGCAGCATTTGTTTACCTAAAGCTACAGAGTATTGACATAGTCTGGGTACACTGTAAAAAAATTCAACAAACAGCAGTTTTTATGGTTTTAACATTTGTGATGGTGCATTCATGAGTCTCACGCTCAGAGAGGAGACAGTCTTTATATTGCACATGAAGAATTTGACTGCATACATGCACTCAATCTTCTCATCATCAAATTCATTATCATCAAACTCAAATAAAATCAAATCGTGGTTTGAACTTCCAAGTTGTTGGACAGAGTGTAAAAATCTAGACCTCACTAAACATTTAATTTAAATTTAATTTTATACAATACAAGAAACTCCTGTAATTACCATGTCTGTGTGTATATAGTGTGACATTTTTCCAGTCTACAAGCATGTTGTAGCTGATGTTTAACATGTATACAGTTTACCATGTTCATCATTTTAATTTAACTAAAGTTACTATAATAACTTACAACTTACCACCAGTTGTTAAGACATTTCACTCACAGCCACAAATGTTAGATTTGAATGATAGTTCACTATGTGGGCTGCAGGAGAAGTTTCAGGATCACCAGAGTCAGTGCTATTCTCTGGGGAGCCTGAATGTCTCGACAAAATTTCATTACAGTCCATATAATAGTTGCAGAGTTATTTCAGTCTGGGCCAAAGTGGTGGACTGACCAACAGACATGACATGACATGACATAGAGACATGCCGCTAGTCATTTACCAGTATGGGAAATGCCTCGGTTTCCCCTGTTTTAAAAGAATCTTGTGAGCCAAAACCTACTTTCATATTCAGTAGAAAAATAAATATTGTTACATCACAGAGCAGATATGTTATCCAATGACTGTCTGTCTGACTTTCTTATCAGTGAGTTACTAATTTCAGAATCTCCCTACGTAGAGGCATTTTGCTCTTTTTTTTTTTTTTGTATTGCAGTGGCTCAGTGAGTCCCACCTTTCTCTGGCTTTTCCCTGTCAGGGTCAGACAGACCTTTTGGACTCTGAACAATGGCAGAGTGCACATGGCCTCATGCCAAGAGGAAGGTGAATTGTTTGTCTGTCGCAGCAGAGAGTGGAAACGAGGCTGTATTGTCCTCCCAATACAGGAATCTTTCCATATCTTCACTAAACGTTTTAACTCTTACACCTCTGAAAATGAGTTTAGTTTTTAATTTCTTTCGATACACTAAAGTGCAGTGTTTATTTTTCAGTAAATACCAAGTCAGATCTTTTTCTGTTTTTTATCTTGCTCCTGTAGAATTACAATTTATGAGACCAGTTTTTGTTTAAAATGTGAGCACCAGTTAAAAGTTTGGCCACACCTTTGCACTCATTTGAATGAGAAAGTGTGTCCATACTTTTGACTGGTGCTGTATGCGCTGATTAAAAAGTAAGCTTCTGTAACCAAATATTGGTTATGGCAGTGAGTTTTTGAAAGCAATTTGCAAACAGAAAATAGTTGTATCAGAACAAGCTGTTCCTGGGTCAGCACACTGAATTAGGCAACGTGAAAGACAGACACAAACTCACAACAAACACAGGCAGCTCCTGAACAGCTCGTACTCTCTGAACTCCCAAGTCTCTGTAGCCCGTCTGGAGTGACGCTTACTTTTGTTATGCTCACTTTTAAACATAAACTGCAACACTGATTTCATTTTGATTAAAAGAAAAACAAAAAAACATGCACTAAAACATTTATGTATACCTACAGTCAACAGAGATAAGTTGTGGTTATTGTTGCTAGGTAGTGGGTAATTAATAATTATGTTTATTTACTTTGGTTCTGTGCTTGCTCTAGCAACATACTACATTTAATGTACCTCCAACAAATGGAGCTCTGTCCAATACTTTATCATAAACTGAAAAATGTATTTCTCACCTCAAGCATCTGCCCTACCCTTCATTAGGGATGGGCCGTATATCGAATATGCTTGATGTATCGCGGCTTGTTCTACATGGGAGATTGTAAATGACTATGTCGCAAACATCATATAGAAATAGTCATGTAGAGACCTGTTTTGACATTTTTCATCTCTCTCTCGCTCTCCTTTTCACTTTCAAAACTCTCATACATAAATTGCACACACTCGCTCACCCATTCAGATCACTCTCCTGGGCGAGTGTGTGCAAAGTATGTAGGTGAGTGTGTTTTTGTGTCTGATCAGTAACTGTAACGTTCCGCTAACTGTTGTTGTAGTCAACTTTTTGTTCATTGGATGGTTCAAGTTCACAGCACTGTCATTTCATTATAACATGCTTTATTGAACTTTATTATAGCAGTACGTTATTTAATTGTATTGTAATATTGTAATATTTTAGTAGTCTAAAAGAGATTTAAAAATATCAAGATATATATAGTGTATTGCGATATAGCCTAAAAATATTGCACTATTTATAGGCTATATCGCCCAGGTTTATATTACTGCTTCATGTAAACCACTCCAACAGTGTAGCAAAACCTTGCACAATGCTGTGATAACAATATAGCAACAGAAGATCTCTTTACCCTTTTAATCCGTATTACAGTCAGTAGTTTAAGAATAAAGCCAACATGCAGGCGACTTCTGATACAGCTGGACATTTTTCATGTTGTGTGCACAGGAACAGAAGATCTGCCAGCGCTACGACCAGCTGATGGAAGCTTGGGAGAAGAAGGTGGAGCGAATGGAGAACAACCCCAGGCGCAAAGCCAAGGACAGCAGAACACGGGAATATTACGAAAGACAATTTCCTGAGATCCGCAAGCAGAGAGAGCAGCAGGAGCGCTTCCAGAGGTAACAGTCTTCACGTGTCACTGGTCAACACTGTGACACTGTACGGTTGTGTGGGTTTATACACATTTGTCTATGATTGGCTCGCGCTTCAGGATCACACGGGTGAACTTCCCATTTTGCTTTACAGTCTTCCTCCTCTATCCCATATTGGTTTACACAGGAAAGAGGTGGACTTTGGTGAGTGCCACATAGAGCTGCCGCGGTCACCGCATTACTGTGGTAACGCAATCACGTCACGCCCACCGCAGACTCAAACTGATCACTTCACTGCTGAGTGAGCGGCTTAAGTGATGCGACTGCAGTTATTCTCTCAGGCTCCACATAAAGAATGATGTGCTGAATGATGTGCTAAGACATTTAGAGACATCAGACATAAAGTTGTAGATTGGAATAAATGCAAGAACTGTTTTGGACCCAATATATGAGGGTTTTTTTCCACTTGTAATACGCCTGGAAAAGTGGGGTTGTGTTCAGGGTCTAGACAATAATGTGTTCATCAGATCTTCTTTTTGAATGGATGAAACACCAGTGTTGCATTATGGGTTATTTGTAGCCTTCATGTTGCTAGGCTAGTGAGTGTCTGTTTTATAGTGAGTGTGTTAGTCAGTTAGTCCTAAAAGTGTTTCATTAGTCCAGCTTTAACCTACAGGACTTTCTGAAGGCTCATGCAAAGTGTTTTTTTGCTATGAAGGAAATAAATTCATGATGAGTGAAAATGAGTCCAAAGTGTCTTCCAATGTCTACTGCAGAAATGGAATATGTCAAGCTGCCAAATACCACTGTCACAGATGATAAGCGGCTCAAAAAGACAAACGGGCAGTTTTATAAATACTAACTGCCAGAGAAAATCATTTTTGACCGTTTCCAAGAGCCTCATAGGAGAGTATGTGTGAGTATTTAACTATACTATGATATAGGTTATATTTAAGAGGAGAAAAAAAAGATAGGAAAAAAAACAGGTGTTGGAAAAGGGATGGAAGAGTTGTCTTATAATGAGGGTCACCTTATATTTGGGCCATATGATATTTACGAACCAATTATTTTACAACATCGGAGGTCTAATTTTAATAATGGCGGTTACCGCAACAGTTTGAATTTGAATTTGTGCTGTGAGGAAGAAATCAATACCACGAAACGGAAGCCTAAAGTGAAATTTACATCTTGGCTTGTATTTTATATAATAGTGGAGTTTTTTTGTTTTGCTCACACCATATTGTGCCATCACATCAAATCACAGCTGAAGTTAACACATTTTAACCTGCTGTATGTGGGGATGTGTAATCATATTCACTTCAATCTTTTGTAGCATTTGTAATATTGACAAGAGAAGCAGCCATGGCCTGTATCCACACCCGGATAATAAAATTGTCTCCTCCAATTTGAAAATGCCTGTTCAACTATCACCTAAATGGAGGACACCAGGTTGTGTGCGGTGGCCTACTTTGGACAGAGACATTGGCTGTCTGGGTGCTTCTGGGCAGGGTGGAAGACAGGGACAGGGTCCAGCGTCTGGTTGTTCCTGGCTCTGAAGTTTTTTGTGCTTTCACTGAAATCTCCAAGTAAGAGTTTTCATGTCAGCACTGTTTATGCAGTCTGCTAGACCGTGAAAGAGGAAGCAAGTAATAACTGGTCAGAGCGAGACTTTTATTCATTAATAATGGGAACAATGATCCTATTTGTTAACAGAGCTTTGACAATGTCCAAAACCTGTCTCCTGTTGCTCATGTTAGCAATTTGACTCTGGTTTTGTTTGGAAAAGAAACAACTGTGAAAAAAGTCACAAAAACTTGGAAAATGTTATTTTCCCTTTACAAAGAACGGACAATGCAACATTTAAAATACATTTGTATCATTGTTGTATTTGTAACACAATATGTCTCTGTTTTCCACAGGGTCGGACAAAGAGGAACTGGCCTTTCTGCAACAATAGCAAGAAGCGAGCATGAGATTTCAGAAATCATAGACGGCCTTTCTGAGCAGGAGGTGGGTTTTATTTTATTTGGAAGTGCTGCGGTATTGACTTTTTTTTTCTCTTTACCACACAAATTAGCAAAGCCATTCAATCCTTTGCGGTAACCACCATAAAAAAATAATTCATACCTCAGATGTTATAAAATAATTGTTTCCTAAATACCACATTGGCCCGAAAATAAGCCAACCCTGATTATTAGATGATACCCCCCCCCCTTCCCATCTCTTCCAACACCTGTTTTTGGAAAAATACTTTTTTGCTCTCGGAAGCGGTCAAGAATGATTTTCTCTGGGCAGCATTTTAGCATTTATACGACTGCCTGTTTGTCTTTTTGAGCCGCTTATCATCTGTCACAGTGGTATTTGGCAGCTTCACATATTCCATTTCTGCAGTAGAGACGTTGGAAGACGCTTTGGACTCGTTTTCACTAGTCATTAATTTAATTTCCTGCGTGGCAAAAAGCTCCTGCAGGTTAAACTGGAGGTTAACACACTCACTGTTAACAGACTTTAAGACACTCACTAGCCTAGCATCATGAAGGCTACAAACAACCCATAATGCATCACTCTGTTGCTTTATCCATTCAAAAAGAAAATCTGTAGGAGTCATGTAATTGTCTAGCCCCCAAAAATAAGATAACACCACTTTTTCAGATCTATTTCCACCAAAAAAACCCCCACTTATATTCAGGCCAACACAGTAAACTTTTTAAATGCATTTATTCCTGCAGTAGTCTATCCTATATAGCCTCTATTGTCTAAATGTCTATCATTCTAGTATTGTCATTAAAAGACTAAATTTGCAGCAGGAATATTGGTCGGTATTCGGCAGGCGCGTCAGTCTTTATGTCAATCATGAGAAAACTAACATCCCATCACTTCACTCAGCAGTGAAGTGGTGATCAGGTTGGGTCTGCTGTGGGGGTGACGTGATTGTGTTACCGCAGTAGCTCTAATCTAAAGTTCCTTTTTAAATATATTACAGTGTAGATGTGAAACTACAAACCTAGATGACAACACCCTGATAAGTGGCAACTCTCTTATCTCATCAAAAAAAAAAAAAAAAAAAAAGTTAGAAGTTACAACGGCTGGGAGCACATTTCCATAAGCAGCAAGACAGTATATTGTATTAAGGAGGCCTTTCTCTATTAGGAAAACCTAGTCTATTCTTCCTATGTTGAAAAGCAGTTTTCCCAGCTGAAGTGCTTTCACAGCCTAAGGAGGAAGCAGAGGTATTGAAATTTCAGAACGATTTGTAACGTATTGTATTGATGGTCACTGTTGCTGTCTGTGTTCCACAGAACAACGAGAAGCAGATGAGACAGCTGTCAGTCATCCCTCCCATGATGTACGACTCCGAGCAGAGGCGGGTGAAGTTCATCAACATGAACGGCCTGATGGACGACCCGATGAAGGTGTACAAAGCCCGGCAGTTCATGAATGTGTGGACCGAACACGAAAAGGAGATCTTTAAGGAGAAGTGAGTTTTTGTTTCATTGCACAAGATGTCAGCTTCCATCTGTAAGTCATTATTAAGATGTGGTTTATAAACCTTAATAAATCTTAATGCTATCTTGCACTTGCACTGTATGTATTTTTGGCATTAGCACATGAATAATAACTGGCATCTCTTTGCAGGTTTGTCCAACACCCCAAGAACTTTGGCCTGATTGCCTCCTACTTGGAGAGAAAGGTAAACTGCTGGTATTTTCACATTTTGTGCCTATTTTTGAAATTTAGAGAAGGATTTCATACTATTGATATAATTTGGGCAGTCTATTAATATGCCTCACTTACCCAAAGTTAGAGAATTTGAGGCCTAATTAGGATTCAGGGCCATAAAGCTCTATGTGGTGAATTTCTCATCAATGTTGTAGTGACATTGTACAGGTAGCAATGAAGTATTTAACTTAACTTCAGCTTCAGTTTATTGTAAGGGCACACTACCGAAAGTCTCTCTGTTCACAATTTAAAAAAACCCAACATTTATCACAAGACCCTTCACAAATACTTATTCAGATTTTTTTTTTTATGTAGTGGGCAATGAAGTGATTATTTGTTCATAATGAACAGAACTCCTTACCCCATTTGCCCTCTACATATCAATTCCAGCATCCAATTTTACATCTTGATAAGGATAACCCAGTTTGGTTTGTGGTTTCAGGCTCTGTGAGGCAGTTATAATTAAAATATTGATTGCAAAAGAGAAACACACATGAACTCTTTTGAAAAAAAGATTTTCGGTGCCATCTGCTCATATTTGCACTACATTCTTCGCTTCAGTGTGTTGCTGACTGTGTCCTGTACTACTACTTGACCAAGAAGAACCACAACTACAAGACGCTCGTGAGGCGGAACTACGGGAGACGGAGAGGAAGGAACCAGGTAAACCTCTGACTTTGTTAAATATTTGTTCCTGCTGTGGTTGATGAGATGCTGGGTATCTCCACTTTGTATTCAGAGCATGAAAGACGATGTTCAAGTTAATTTAGACTTAAAAAATAATTTGACAATGTGTCTGCCATCTTAGATCTGACCTAACTTTAAATGGAAACACAACTACTTCCAAGAAGTTCTAAAATTGAAACACCGTTGTCAGTTGACTGTGAGGTGTGATTGTTTCACATGATGAGTCTGCAGCATTTTGGTTCAAATTTGACTCTTTTACCACACCTGTTTCTTGTCTTGTCGTCAGATTGAGAGTACATTTTAAGTGCAACGAGAATATACATCTACTGTACATCACACATGTGCAACACCTTTCTACAATGTTCATTGCTAATGATTTGACCCCTACGTTGCCGACACTATTCATGGGTCAGGGTAAGCAAAACAGGAAGCAGAGTAAGCACTCCCCACATTTTCTTCAGTTATAAGCAAGCAGCCCTTGGATTATTGTGAGATGGCTACAGTTTGACTTGCTTTTCTGTTAATTATCCCAAAGACAAGCTTTAAATATCTACACTGTACAGAGGATAAACTAGAAGTAACAATTAACAAAATACAACTTAATAATCTTAATTTATAAATATGCAATTCTATAAAAAATATAAGAAAAAGCAGCAATACTGAGCAGTTTCTCTGCATTATTCATCTTTTAGATTTTTGATGCTTTGATGATGATAATAAAAACTGCAGATGCCTCTCCCTTCAAAGCCTCTATGTTGAATCACTGTCAGACCTGGAATATGAACTTTGTCAACTCCTGAGTTAAAACTGTGGAGATGTGTTGTTGCACACAGGTTGTTACTGAGGGTATCATATAATTATTATATTTACACCAAATTCCATTACAAATAAAATCACCAACTCACCAACCCTATGTTGGCGGACTGAATACATCAGGTTCTCTGGTGGTTATTTTTTCCTCGCTTTATTGATGCCACAGTCCTTGTACAGGACATTCTGTCTCAGAGTCGAGTACGTCCACTGAGGAACACAATGGATTTGTTGTGGGCCGTTTCTTTATATAGGAAGAGGTGGAGGGCACAGAAGTTCATGATTACGTCTCGCACACAAAGATGCTTTTTTTCTTACTTCTTACACAGTGTCTGGTACAATTTCTTAATGGGTGAGTCACCTCTTCTTAGTTTTTAAAACTTTTTAACCATAGTATATGCCTCAGCACTATAGCATAGTGCTTGTCCATTTCTGTGTGTGGAAAAATCTGTCTGAACTTGCACATTTTCAGCTAATTGAAAAAAAAGGCAGTCTCTATGTATTTTGGAGTACAATGTTGTTTCATATGGTGGATAACCCATTTGCTTTTTTACTTATTTTGTTACAACAGCCACACGTAGCCAGAATAACATGAAATACTTTGTTTTTATTGTTAAGCTTCCAAGTTGCTTTTTCTGAATTGGGTTTTGTTCAAGAGATTAAAAGCTCATAAATGTCCTTTCTTGGGTGGAAAATTTGACAAATGAGACAGAATATTGAACATGGTTCCGTCACGTGTTTGACGATACACACGAGACTGTTGAACATGGATAAATACCAGGTTGTGGATGTCTGCAGTGCACTGGATAACGGGGTTGTCATGTTTTATAGTCATTAAAGGTGTTTCCAACAATATTGTTTTGACAGCTGAAATTTTAACATGACAGGTGGTTCTTTAATATGATTGGACCACCAAAATAAAACATAGTTGGTCTGTGGGTCGTCACTTGAATATGAAAAAAAGGTCTAAGATGGATTCCATGGTCTTAGGATTCAGGTCAGCTGCTTAAATGGCTTTGTTGCTTTTTCCAACCCCTTCCTGTGGTTGTTGAGAATGTAGTCAATACTTTTTTTTTTTTTTCTTTGCCACTTGGAGTAATCCACAATAGGATGTAGTGGATTTGCAAGCTACTGGTGTGACTTAACAACTGCAGTTCGAGCGAGTAGAGTGAGTCATTAAGAGAGGGAAGGAAGAGGACAGTGAGCAAAAAAGCAAGAGCGGAGGAATGTAGGGCGAGCGAGTGAAACTGAGGGAAAAAACCCTCTGCGAGACAGAGTCAGTGCTGGCAGCTTATCCGCTGAGTGTGTGCTGTTGGTTTTTTTTTTTTTTTTTTTTTTTTTCCATTTCCTCTTCTGTTCCTGAGAGAAAGAGAGAGAGAGAGAGAGAGAAGGAGAGAGAGAAAAAGTCCCCCCCCTCTCTGAAACAGCTGAGTTGGTACAGCCCAGCCATCTGACAGGCCCAAAAAACTCACTGTGCTGCTGTGAGTGCCAATCAAAGAGGAGTGCTCGGCAGGGATTACCTTGAGTGACCCTGCATAGATTAGTGCGTGCATGTGAGATGGACAATTCTTTGGGCGGCTTAAGCGGCCTGATGACACGCTTTCCCGGAATATGTGCGGCGGTGCCGTGGCCCGGCAGCCCTTCTAAGGAGCTCTGCTATGGTGCTGTCCTGCCTCTCTACTGCTACCGTTACCACCGCTATGGAAGTACTGGAGGTTAAACTCTCATTTACAACACCAGTAAGCTGTGGCTCACAGCAGAGAAAAGGGTTTTTTATGATCAGCAAATGAGCTTGCAGGTATGTCAACCAGCTTTCAAGCCACAGTTTTTTTTGCTTTGTTAGTTGTTACCACACTCACCCCCGCTTTTTTTTTCTCCCTCCTTGTCCTGTATCTGCTCGTTTGTTACTGTGTCGTTTTTTTTTTATTGCCCTGTCGCTTTTGGTAGTTTGTTTCTTAGCCTCCATATTTACTTGAGGCTTGTAGGCAGTTAAACTCGGCTATTTTAGGGTTGATTTTTCTAGGACATGTGCAGAGTCAGACATGGTTTTTAATTTAACATTCGAGCCAAGGCTATGTGGTCATTCATGTATAAATTCATTTATGATGTAGGGTTGGCGTATTGCCCCATTTTGAGTAGGAAAAAAGTATGTTTAGTTTTACTGTCATACTTTGTAGCGTATTAGACTAGAACAGACAGACAGCTGTATAACATTTCTTGTGCAAAATGTGCCTCAAACATTGATGCCCCTCATGTCAGCTGACTCTTATTGACTGCACTTCTGACCTAAATGAATATTCAGCCTCGGCAACAATAAGCATCGATAGGGTGCTCGCATTCTTGTGGAAGCCTACACCAGCTACGACGCCCCACCTCCCCCCTCCCCCACCCCCTTCACTGTCTCTGTGACCATTTCATTGGTTATTGGTAAGTTGAACTCGTGCCTTCACTCGACTGGTCGTGTCTGAGGGTCTTCTTGGCCACGCTGCTCTGTTATGACAAAAACAAAGCACTTAAGTGAATGCAGCCTGTGTTCACAGTAGGTCTTGCTGCATGAAAGAAACAGTTTCAACATGTTATTATTTTTTTGCTTTTTATGCAGTTTTGGAAGTAATGAGGACCAGCTGTAATTCAGTGCTGCATGCTATGATGTTTATTTTATGATTGTCATAATGAATGTTTATTATTGTGTAACATTTATCTATATTTGAACTAAGGGAAGTGCAGTCATTCAGTTATTATGCTTTAACTTGTTGCTTGTGGACCTCCAGGGCTGTACTATAAAGACAAAAGGGTTTTCTTATTGCAGTTTGAAATGAATTATTTTCAACTGGCATATTTTGATTTGTTTGGCAGTTCGCACAGCACCACATTTTAATAATGTGGTAGTTGACTTGAATACCCCTTAATCATATATTTGAATTGTGGCTATTGCAGTAATCAGAATAGTCAGTATTAGACAAATAAGCTCAAAAACAGACATCGTATATCCAGACCAATATATACATATTATTGTGAGCTTCTCTGACTCATTTTATGGGTTTGGAACCGTTGTTGTCGATTTTGGAAAACATGAAAGTGCTTATCTCTTCATCAGCCACGTCAGAAGAACCAAAAACAAATGTGAAAAAAAATAATTTGCTCCATTCGAGGAAGCCAACGCAGGAGTTACAGCTGCAAGCCTGCAAAAAATCCAGTTTTTCCATAAAGATATCTTCAGTTTTATCTCATCTCTTGTTTAAAAAAACAAACTCCCCAGTTACAGTCCACATTTTCTCGTTCAACTTGCTAGCACAACACATCAATCAGAAGGGCAGAACGCAGAAAAGTCTAGAGCATGTGTTTGTGGTAAAATGACAGAATGATAGTTCAGAACAATGTGAGATAAACTTTGCAAGCTACAAAAACAAATTATTAAAAATTTAGTAAAATACTTCTCCCATTTTGGAAACGTAGTGTAGCCATCTCCTGTCATTTTTATTATTATATTATAATCAGAAAAACACAAAGGGAGTAAATGTGTATAATCTGGATATCTCTGTCCAAAATGGGGAAATGTTCCCTTTTTTAATTCCCTGCCAGTAAAGTTTATTGGTTTGTAGCACAAATGATGAGCAGTTTTTCCTCTGCAGAGCTCCCAGTAACCAGGGCAACCATGGCTAATGCGTGTTGGGTTTTTTTTCTCCAAATATTACTCTCTTCTTTTAGTTATTTTTGACAGTAAAATGTTGGTTCAGGAGTTAATATTCCCCCCAGTAGTATGGCACATTTTATCCAAAATGAATGCAATGTATTCTGTATTCCTTTCACATTTCCTCATTTTTTATCACTTCTTTACCATAGTTTATCCTTCATTGGACATTTTAAAGAGACATTCTGTCCGAGTAATTGTCTTTCAATGATGGCAATAACTGTAATGAACTATACGGATAGAGGTGATGCATAGTCATAATTCAGTAGGTTTTTTTTCCCAGTCCTGCAGTGGAATCGCTTGAAGCAAGAGTGAGAGATTCCTCCGGTGACTGAAGTTTTGTGGTAGGAAAGGGAAGATTGACTTGTGGCTCTGTCATTTCCTAAATCAAACAGGACTTGTGAATCAGCAAAAGAGGGGAGAAATTAAAACTCTCAAAATATTCAAGCCAGGTCAGGAAAGAGCTTCATTTAAAAAACACTGAAGAACCGCAGAACCACAGGGCCTCATTGACTTTTGGAGAACATCTGTGTATAGGCTCTTTACGCAGTGTGGGAGAAGAGGCAGGAATGCCACGGCTGTCTGACCACCTCCAAAGCAAACACAAGCGCTCCCTGACCCAACCAGAAACAGCGTCTCACTGAAAAGAAGTACGAGGGAGAATAAGTCGACCCCTAAAACAGAGCGGTCTCCTCTGCAGAAACGTCTCCGGATCGTTGAGTGCCAAAAACATGCAGACTGCTGCAGGCAGGAAATGAGTCAAGAGTTAAAGTCCCAGGCCAAGTTTGACGTGGTCCTCCCTGCATACATCGAACCTGCCATCTGGGCTCTGATTCTGCAGTGCTTCTCCTGAAAGAGCTGAGCAGTGCAGCTGCATCATCATCAGCTGCTGTAAAACCATCATACCAGCTGCAACATATTGTTACATGCATATTTCCATGCAGTCTTTTGGCGTACAATATTCTAAATGTGGATGGAAATAGATAACATTTGTTATCTAGAAATTCTGGCTTCTATAAGTGAATATACAAGTAGTTTGTAATCAGTCGGGACAAATAAGCAACTAACAGCAACATCAACCATGAATGAGATTTTCCATTTTTTTCTGCAGTTGATTTAAGAGACATGAAGGGAGTCTAATAGAAAATGTACCTGGAAAACTTTTCTTTTAAATACTGCAGATTTGCTTTTGCAAGTTATGTAGCTCCACTCCTAGAAGGAAAAAATCCCTCTGATTATTGGCAGTCTCTGGTTAGAACTGGCAAGAGCAGCCTCTAATTCTGCAAGTCAGGAGACGGAGACTTAAAAACAGCTCCTGTCCGAGAGCAGGCTGACTCTGTGAGACGACTGCGACAGTTGCTTACCGCCTGTTTTTTCGGTGGAGTCGTCGAGCGAGTCTGAATGACCATTTATTGTGTGCGATAAGGCAACCAGACGGCTCATGTGCAGACCACGTTGTTGTAAAATTGGTGGGCGACCACAAGCCTCTTTTTTTTTTTTTTTTTTTTTATTTCAGGTCTTTTCCTCCCTTTGCCTCAGTCCATATCTTTTTGCCTTTACTATTGAGTGAAGCACATTCCTTGGCCCCATCTGGTACCAGCATGGGATGTTTGGCTTGGCATAACCAGACTTGTTCCAGCACAGCGCTTTCATGGAACAGGCAGGAGGAAGCATTCTGTGGTGAACCGCGCCAGCAGTGATGATAAAGAATGTTGCTCTGTCCTCAATCACTCTGTCCGACTCTGTTTTTGAAATTTCTCATTTTGAATGATAAATTCACTCTTCGTTTGCGAAGGCAGCAATATTGATCTGGACTAAACCTGGACACTTTTTAAAATTTACAATACCGAGATGAGCTTCTTTTCTACTTAATGTTTTTTTTTAATTTTTTTTTTTAAGATTTTGTTGGCATAGATGCCTTTATTTAGCAGTAGACTGACAGGAAACATGGGGGGGGGGGGGGGGTATGACATGCAGCAAAGCACCTCCGATCGGGATTCAAACCGGGGTCGGCTGCGTATATGGCATGCGCTCTAACCACTCGACCACGTGCGTGCCTTCTACTTTATATGTTAACAGTTAAAGGATAATTACAGTTTTTTTACAACCAGGCTCGGAGGAGAATAGCACTAACGTATCATAACAAAATATTGGTGAAATGAACTAGTTTGGCGGCAGATAATGCGTTATATAGAGGCTGCGCTTCGGTGCCCCGTGTACTCGCATTATACGGATATACACTGCGCTCCACTGGAGCTAATTTCATCCGAACAACTCCAAATGACACCAAAGTTGTCTGGGTGAGTAAATGATCGTATTTTATGCTAGAAATAAGGTCCAGGTTGTAAAAAACGGTAATTATCCTTTAATAACGAGGTTCATGGTCAAACCCCTTCCTCTGTTTGAGGGAACCACCGAGACAAATATGGAAAGTGAGAAGCAGAAACAGTGTGCAGTGTGGTTTGGTTGTGTCTATGTGTTTGTGAAGATCATCAAAATATGGTGTAGCCTTAAAAGTGTCTATTCAGGATGTATGTCATCTCCTGTCTTATCTTTACATTTGCTTTTTCTTTAGTTTTGAGGAAATTGAAACCCTTGAAAACAGGAAGTCTAATAACCAGACAGTGACATACATTTCTGCAATTGGCTTAACTGTTGTTCTCATCAAACCTGATTATTAAGCAGACTATTCAGGTTCGTCTTCTGTTGTGCAATTTTTAAATGGTCCTCTGGGCTCACAGGGCCAATGCAAGCACTGCTATACCATCAGGAGATGACTACAGCTTGACAGCATGCAGGAAGACTGGACCAGGAAGTGTGTACATTTCAAGAGGGGTGTAGCGTAGTAAAGGGTAAAGCAACCTGAGCTCACATACTCTACTTTCATATGCAGAATGGTATGCGACAGATGCAGATTGACATTAAGTGCATGGTATATTCTGTGTCATAGTCAAGTGTTATCAGATAGGTGAATATATGAAGATAATGCCCAACAAAATGCTTGTGGTAGTGGTTTCATCACCAAATGCAGATCAGCTGAATTACCGTTTTAAATGTATCACAACGGGGGTTTTTATATCTGAATGAAAGCATTGATGACAGCGTGGCAACTCGGCACCAGCCACCAGCCAAATGCTGGTAAAATATGAATTCCAATTTCCCACACAGATCCAGGACAACTATTCTCTACTTTGTATTTTTGATTTATACTTAAAAACGGACCTAAATCACGTTCACTAAGCTACACACTGACCTTTTCTAAATGTTTCAAGGAGAAACAACTGAACATTTCCCTTTTTGTGTTTCGCCTCCAGCAAATAACACGTCCCTCACAAGAAGACAAGTCAGACGACAAAAACGAAGAGGACAAATCCGAAAAGTCTGAGAAAAAAGAGGACGAGGAAAAGAAGGACGAGGAAGAGAAAGATGAAAAGGAGGATTCTAGGTGAGTTATGAATAGTTGTTTTTCCTGGTGTCTCTTTACTCTATCAGACCCTGCAGGAATCACCACCTTCTTCTTGGTGCCAGTCTTTGGTCTTTTAAACTGTGATTATTTCAGAGAAAGGGTGTCTTAGTCAAGTATGTCATATTATATTTCAAATTTAAAAAGCTAAATTGTAACATTTCACCTGCAATGTTCCAACAAGCCTATAGAGTTGCAGTATCAACTATATCATTCCAACCAAGACTGGACAGTAAAACAATCTTGATACGGGATCACAATTACATACATTTTTTAAATGATTTTAAAAACTTTGGACATTATCACACGGCAGACATATATGAGACAAAAATGTCAGTCTGCAGTTTTATTTCTTATCACGAAACAAAGCCAGTGAGGCTACGTTAGCGCTAGGGTTGTCAACCGTCCCTTGAAAAACTGAATCGTTCCGTATTTACAAACAAAATGACGCTCCCGGTATTGAGCTGAAAAGGGACTTTTTGTCCCGTATTTCTGTGAATCAGAAGAGTCTGTAAAATGTCAATGGAATGAATGAATGACAGGGCCTTTTTATATGAAAATGTATGGTAATCTTATTGCCAGCCCTCTCTGCTCTGTGACCAATGAGCTGACAGCACACTCATACACGAGAATGGCAATGCAGAATCTGGCTCTTCTCATTGGTCGAGGTACTGTTGCTTGCAAGAAGATACCGGAAGATAAGACTTTGAGGCACAAACGTGTTTATGTTCACAACTTTTCCACAGACTTTCTGTTTGCACTTTTCTTATTGCACTAAATATACACTATTACAGGAATTTACTGTTTTCAGTTAAGCAGGACAGTTCTGTTAAGAAGGATTAATTTTATTCTGTTAAGTTAAGCAGGACAGATTTCTGTTAAAAGGATTTACTATTTTACACAAAAAATTAAATTGTTGATTTAATAATTTGTTTTCCATGTATTCGTATCACTCAAAAACATGCATTGAGTTAAATTCAGGTTCGAGTCAAATAATTTAAAAATCGTTTCACATGCACACAAAAAAAGGCAAAAAATCACTCAGCAGGGAAGGGTGAACGCAATCGGGTCAGCCGGCCCTGCCAACTAGGTGTCCCTTATTTATTTTTCAGGGAGTTGGCAACCCTAGTTAGTGCTATCATTATCAAGGCTATGACCATATTGACCGCTTGTCACATTTTAAATAGCTTTGATAACAAAACCTGCTCTAACTCAGTCACATCTCTCTAGTAGAGACACCATGTCTGCAACTGTCATCACACGCTATCAATTTGAAGCTGCTTTGACTGCAAATGTACAAAGCTAACAGCTAAGCTAGGCTAAGCTTGAAGCTAGTAAACAGGCACCTCTAAAACATATGAGAGATGTAAAACCAGAACATTAATATCTTTTTAATTTATTTTGTCTTAGAGTTGAGTCTGCCAAGGGCTTATTTCGCAGAGCAGCAAACATCTCAAATGCCCTGCTAACGAAATATTGCGTAATAAGAGTAATCCCAGCTTTTAGTTTTATTTATATTATTTTAATAAGTTCCAAGGCAAGCTAACTTGCATTGTTAGAGCAGATGAGCATGTTTGCAAAGTGAAATGTTTTAAATTATGTTATCCTATTTTTTAGTTTTTATTCATAATTTTAACTAATGTATCATGTCATTATCAGGATACTTTTCTAATAGCGAATTATTAAATTAAATATTTCATGGTAGATATTGATCACTATGGAAAAAATGATCATGATCACCTTTCTTGTCATATCACCCAGCCCTACTTCCAACCTTTAAACTAGACATGCCTATAGCTTTTGCTTTCTGGACTTCACCTGTTGACATGGAAATGCAGGAATTAAAAAAACTGGCATCACATTCAGGTTTAATGGTGTGAGGCCAGAAAGTGACTTTTATCATCAGTGTGTTGAGATTCTGATATACCTAATGCAAATTCAGTTTTGGTATTTTATAGCCGTACATTGTCCCATAAAATAATAAATGAACATTGGAAATGGTGATGAGAAAATTTCATGTCCCCAAAGCTCTTTTTGGAGTGATGCATGTTCATGGTTCAGAGGAGACTTGGAAGGGGGATACTAGTGTCTGTCTTAGCTTTTGTCAGACAGACAAAGCAGCTTGCTAATTTATTATCATGTCAACTTGTAGACATACTCTGCAATACTTTTTGTGTGTGTTTAGTCATGGAGGAAGAGAGCACGTTACAAATAAAGGGCCTGTTACTGCTGAATCAAAAGGGAATAGATACTTTCTGTGCTAACGGTCTGTAAAGCTGCGTTTTCCCTCATAAACCACAGGGACATTGGCAAGGACAAAGACAAGTGTGACGGTGGGGAGGACGAGGACGGAAAGGAGCAAAACACGCCGCGTGGCAGGAAGACTGCCAACAGCCAGGGCCGCCGTAAGGGAAGGATCACCACACGCTCCATGGCCAATGAGGCTGCGTCTGTGGCGGCTGAGGAAGCACCTCCCCATGCCCCTGAGCCTGCTTTGCCAGATCCTCCACAGCTCCCTAAAGCCGATCCCGCGCAGAAGTCCATGAAGGAGCCTGCAAAACCCCAGACTCCAGTAGCTTCCATGGATGCTAATAAAGGTGAATACTCTCGGGGATGCTCTCTGGAGGGTTTTAAAAATACATTTTTACAACACAGGAACACACTTTAGTGACCCAGTATTAATGTAATTGTGATAATTTCATGACAGACAATGCAAAGGAAAGAGTGCATAACAGAGCATCAGATTTGTTATTCAATAGCATGAAAGTATCCAAAGCTTATTCAGGTCATATTAGCAGTAATGTAATTATATTTCTTGGCTAAGCACCAAACATCACACATTTTCTAGATGGTAAGTCAGTTTCTTGAGTTTATTTGGAAGCCACATTTTGGTGGAGTCACCCAAACAGCTTCGAGTCTTTGACACAAAGTGTGAGTCTAAACCCAGTTCATATACATTCTTGTATAGATTACATGTTGCAGTCATTTAGTGTTGTTTCAAAGCTAACATAGATTTAGTGTATCATTATTTTGAGCTACTTGCATGTAGCACGGCCAACTAAGAAGAACAGAATGGCACACACTAAACGTATACCCAAAAGAAGGCTGAAAAGCATTTTGCAATATTGCTCTGCCAGCTCTCTTCCTCTTTAAAATGTGAAGGTTCAAAAGCAGTGTTGGCAGATCTGGCAGCAGAAACAAACTCGAAAAAAAATAAAACCCAAACATGTGACCTGACCTACCACAACGTGAGAGAGTACTTGATCAATATATATGTGTATGAATTTATTGGCATTACATAAGAAAACATTTCAGAAGTACTCTACCTAGTCATTTAGACTATTTAGACCCTAACTTAGATGGAGCTCAGTCAAACTTTACTTCATGTTAGACATTTAGGGAGCAAGCTCAAATAAGCACTGACATTTTAGAAACAAGCCCAAAAAATCAGAAGCTGAGACTTTACATATTTGTAAGCGACTTAACAGAAAAACAAGCCCAAAGTGGCTTATAATAAGCAGACGTGGCTACTGTGCTCATAAGCTGTTTTTACCCTGAAAGTGGACAGTTTGATTCAGGAGGTTCAGGCCCTCACGGTTAAGTGTCAGACAGACTCTGTCCTGTGCTGCATTTCACTCAGGAAGCTCTGTGAAGTCTGTCCATCACCATGGCAATACACTGTTGTCATGGTACTTCGTCACGCACTTGTACTCTTCCACCCTTTTGAAGTCTGTCACTCCGGCGGTGGCAGCTCAGGTTTTCAAGTATCCTTGTGTGTTAAGCTCGTTGTGACGCTAATCTGTATCATTAATTCACTGTTTTGTAAGTGTGCTGTGCCCCCTCGGCCACCTGCTCCCTCTGCTGTCAGTCGAGCTCTACCTCTACGCAGTCCGAGCTATGCAAGGTTTGCCCTATAATGTGATTAATTAACCTGCTGCGTGTCCTTCCATTAGCTACATCCTCTGACTTTTCTGGCTATGTTCTGGGTGTACCGTGGTTTAAGTAGGACTGTGTCAACTGTAATCTCACTCAGCGACGACACTGTGGATTTTGTGTGTGTCTGTTTGCTTGTACTGTTGTAACCCCTGCAGCTACGGCGCTTCTTAGAAGTGAGAGGGCTAGGTGCTAAAGGGTAGCTATCCGTCAGTCTTGCCCATTTGAAACGGTGCCAGGGAAGTTCAGGAAGCTGCTGATTCAGTGGGGGCAAGGGGTGGCGGCGAGATCGTGCTTGAAACGATGGGGGATGTGTATGTGTGTGTGTGTGTGTGTGTGTGCGTGTATGGGAGAAGGGCTCTTGTCATGAGGTGAGATGCTGCTCTGTAGGTAGACGCCCTGTCTGTTTTCATAGCCCAGAGATTAATGACCACCCTAGAGGGGCCTAAACTGTCACGGGGAGAACATGTGAGTTTTGCAACAGGAGAAGGAAGCCCGTCCAGTCGGCATTTGTTTAACCAACTGTAACAGACTGTGTGGCCAGGGGACCTTTGGTAGGAGCCATCTAAACAGTGAGAATTGATCTCCTCATCTTCGAAGTGGGTGGGTGGGGGGGGGGGGGGGGGGGGCAAGCCTCCTGTTAATGTCAAGGGTACATCTGCAGCTATATTAGTCCAAATGTTTACACTGTCTCAGTGGGTGCCATGGAGTAGAGTGGGCTAGAGTTCACTCTGGCCCCTCCACACTAACCATGTACTTCTGTGAATTTTGTGGGGGGTTTAGAACTGTTGTAGCTGTGTGTGTGTGTGTGTGTGTGTGTGTGTGTGTGTGTGTGTGTGTGTGTGTGTGTGTGTGTGTCACAGTAGAAGGGGGTGGGAGGGTTTTTTGGGCTGGCTGTTCTATCTGTCTGTTTGTCTCCATCCAAGGCCATTTCCCAAAGAGGGAGGCACGGCTCTCAACTCCTCCACTGTCTGGCGCTACATCAGCTGACCAAGGCCCTCCCCTTGTGGATTAGAGAGGAGGAGGGCTTGTTCTGGGCTGTGGGGAAGGGGAGAGAGAGAGAGAGAGAGAGAGAGAGAGAATGAGAGTGTGAGAGGAGGAGAGTGAGCTAGAGTGAGAGTGTAAGTGAGGGAGCAGGTCTCAGCAGCCCCTGAATGTAAACAGATTATTAGATTAGTGGCCATGAGAAGGAGACGGCTGGAGAGAGGACTGTCACTCCCCATATCTGTCTGCCTCTCTCTCTCTTGCTCTCTCTCTCTCTCTCTCTCTCCCCCCCTCTCTTTCTGTCAGTGCTGATGGGGCTGTCTCTTTTCTTTGTGATTTAGCTGGTGTTGGTGAAACCGGAGAAACTTCTCGCTGGACCGAGGAGGAGATGGAGGTCGCCAAAAAAGGTAGCGTTTGATTTAATTTCTCTCTCACTTTTATCTCTCTGTCCTTCCTTCGTTGCCCCCCCCCCCCCTTCCCTTTGCCCCCCCCCCCTTCTGATTATCTGATGTTGCTTTGGTCTGCCCATTGCTTACATGCACACAGGAATGAATGTGCATATGCAACCACACAAATAGAAACTTGGTGCTTTACTGGAAATTGTCAGAGACCATGAAAGGTTTCAGGGAGGTTTTTTTTTTTCCCCCTTTTTTTTTTCTTTCGTTTAGCTGCACTGCTCTGCTGGCTTCTCAGAAGTGATCTATTAAGGCCATCCATGAAGCAACAGAGCGTGACAGTTGCAGCTTCCTCCAAAGATCACTATCTATTATTCACATTCAAACACTTTGTCAGTCCTTGCTCTCTTAAATTCTTCAAAGTATTCATTGCATACCATGCCTGCTGTTGGGCCCTAATCAGACAGGACGCTTGTTAGCAACCCTGTGGTGGTGGCTCTTGTAATTGTTTTCAATGGCAGTAACGCTTATTTTTGCTTTCACGTTGCTGAGCGCCTGGCGTTTTTCCGCTCCGTGCGCCTCGTGTGTTTGCAGGAGCGGCGAGTTGAAAAAACTTCTAACTCGGAGCAGAAAAGCGCCAGACGTCATTTGCAGTTTTTTGGTGTTTTTTTTTTTACCTCATTGTCCAATCGGATTAATCAAGAGACAGGTGGTGATTTGGTGGTCGCCTAGCAACAATTTAAAAAAGAATAAAAAGACAAGCTGCCCTTTTTTTAATTGTAGGCTTCCAACAAAAAAAAAGCTACACAACCTGTGCAACCTGCAAAAAGCGCTCTGTCTGATTGGGGGCTTTAGACTGCACTGCCTTCTGTCATTAGTCAGGTGAACAGCCATTAAAGTGTACCCCCACCCCCACCCCCCCCTTTTTTTTTTTTTTTTTTTTTTTTGCTTTGCGGCTATGTTAGTATGGGCTCTTCCGTGAGTGCCCCAAAGACCCACAGACTGGAGGGAGTAAATGAAAGGATTAATGGGGATTAATTAAGACTCTCTCGGGTAGAGATTTGCTCCCTTAACAAAAAAACATTGCTGCTATGATCTCCTCAGGCATTTAGACCTCTATGCCAGATATGTCTGTGGATTAGTGTACCACAAGGAGACCTGCACGACCTTTTGTAGTTATATGACAAAGCAGGTTCAGAAATCACTTTTATGTTATACCGTCGCGCATGGCTGCTCATGCAGGCGCAGTGAACACAGTTCTCTTCTACGAGTCAAAGTTGTAAACTGTTGGTGTGTATGTTAATATGAGGCTTTCACATCACAGCCCTCGTACTTTCAATCAATCCACTGAGTTTCCCCTGAGGAAAGGAAACGCAGCTCTGTTTCACACCTGCAGTGTAACTGAACTGTTATGAATCAGCTCTAACCACACTTTACACATTTGTTGTAATTTTTCATTGATTTGATGATATTTTAAACCAAGTCAGAAATATAGATCAGCATCCAGATTCCTCGCAAGCAGAAGTGTGAGCAAACATCTTTCCATATATATTACAGCCTAATAGTGATATTTTCACAGTTGCTTCTCTCTTTCACATGATCCTGGTTTGTGATTTTACAGCTCCAGATAAAGATACTTATGGCAATAAATTATATTGACCAAAAAAATCTACAACACTTTACAATATAATGCGTTTGATTTAACAGCATTGCACCGTGATCAAAAAACTTACCATAGAAATGATTGAACGCCTACTGTTACATTGCATGACATTGAGAGTTATTCATTACTTTATTATTCTATGTACCAAACCAAGACTTCAAAATTCAGATGATAAAATCGACATTGCTCTGTCAAGGACTTTCATCAAGGATGTTAGTGCAATATGAATTAGATAGATTGTTGCCATGATAACACTGTAACACAGATACTGTTAATGTTATTTCTGTGAGGTCTTAGTTGCGTCAGAGCTGGCAGGCTTGAAAAAGTTAAAATGTGTGATCATTTAGTGCGACAATTTCTGTGTCATTCTATTAACTGTTGCATCAAGAGTATCGCATCATCATTTGTCATGTGACAACAGTGTTAGTACAGTTGAGTAACCAAGTGTAAAAATGTAGACGTTTTAAAGCTTTAGATATTTAGGTGAAGGTGAAGGTGGCACAATGATAAGTATTGCTAAATGAATGTGTGGTGTGCAGCACTATGAAACATTTGGGAACGCTATTAAAACAGTGAAGGTTCTTTGAAGGTTCCTGCTGACAGTGAGTGCAACATGCGAGAACGTTTATGTGCATTTTCATGGCTGCTAGTTAAAGTTGGAGAAAATAGAATTTCCGCTCACTGGCCATTTGCTTGCAACAAACTAAATGAAAAATACAATGTTTTTGTCGTTAGATCTTCATCAGGTTTTTACTGATTTAACAAAATATATTTTTAATAATATAATATAATAAGTAGAAGACATTCCTCCTGTGCACCTGCCTACAAGAAACTGAAGTTGTGCATGAGCCTTTAAAGTCAAGATGCTAGATGAAGTTGCTCAAGTTGTCAATACAAATGAGACAACATGGAGATCTGAGAGTGTAAGCAACTTAACCTGTGTGTATGCCTGTGAAGGTTTAGCATATGCTGTATTTAGTTGTCTACTATATGTCACCAGATACATAAGACCGCCCCACCTGACACTGTTGAATCGTCTGCAGGTTTCATCGTCTCTAAATAAGAGTCTAAGCAGCCCTAATGCCCTCATTCCCTTTATTTAACTGGAGCAGTAATGGTGCTTTGTGTTTAGCTCTGCAGAGATTTGTCAAGCTGCCAGTATCCGTCATCTCAGTGAGGCTGGGAGGGAGGGAAAGGGGGAGGGGAGGGTGGGGTCACAAGGGTTATAGGACTTAGAGAAAAGACGCCCTAATGTCAAAGGTAAATGGCGGTCTTCCAAGCTCACTGCTGCACGGTAGAGTTCTTTTCAAAGTGTTTTTGAGACGATCAAAGCTGATTGCATGTTTCGGCTCAGTGTTGATCAGGATAGGGGAAGACCACAAACCAAACCGCATCGACTCCAGGAGTATAGTGTATCTATTTGCAGTAATACCAGAAAGTGTGCCCTCAGTACTTATGACAACTGCAGCAGCTTTTGATTCTTTGCAGAGACCATGAAGAATTCATAGAGATCATCTTCAGTTATAGTTATGGCTCTGATACAGCATGAAACAATAATTGGAAATAAAAGAAGAATATAATGTCAAAGCACCATCTTGTCAAACTAGGGTTTTTACAGCGTGGCCATACCGCTCATCTTTTCCTTCTAGATACCTTCACCGAATCCCATTTAAATACAGTGGATGAAATCCTTTTAAATAGTCTTGAGTAGTTTAGTGTAGCCTCAATTTATATTATCAGCTATGACAAATGATTTCAGCCTTATTCAGCACGAATCATAAATTAATTCTCCCTCTCTTTGTCCCGCACCAGGGCTAGTCGAGCACGGGCGAAACTGGACGGCCATCGCCAAAATGGTGGGCACCAAAAGCGAGGCGCAGTGCAAGAACTTCTATTTCAATTACAAGAGACGCCACAACCTGGACAACCTGCTCCAGCAGCATAAGCAGGTAAGCCGGTCGTCGTCATCCTCCTCTCTCTTATCAGTCGTTATTATAATTCATGACTGCGAGATGCCACTTCTTCTTCTCTCTGATTCCCAGGACACACGGCGGGCTCGTGCTGATAGGTCTCAAGGTGAAGGTCTAGCCACAGCATCACCTGATGACGACGACGACGACGACAACGCAGATGACAGTGAAGGTCAGAGAAATGGGACGATAGGTGGCATGTGTTCACCGTTAAAACACACAGACACACTTATTTTTTTGGGAGTCTTCGTCTTGTTTATCTGAGGCACAGGTAACGAAGCAATTTGGGTGAAGGATACGCAGCGAGCTGGTTTTCTATCCTTTTTCTGCCCTTGCCTGCGGAGCTTCATTACCAAGCGTTAAGTAAAGAGGTCAAGGAGAGGGAGAATAAAGTGATACAAGTACAAGTGCAAAGCAGGGAAGACTAAGATGCCCTCTGAATTGTCATGTAAGGTTTTCTTTGAGTTGATGGCAGTGTGCTCGCTCTCATCTGGCTGTAGTTTTTTTTTTTTAACGAGAGGAAAGAAAAAATAAAAGGATCAAATGAAAAGAAGAGAATGCGAGAGAGGAAGAGATAAAAGATATGAACTAATTCTGACTACATGGGCGCCTGTTGCATAACAGTTCTTGGCTTTGAAGACTCAAGAAAGCCTGCTCTTTGAACACAAAGTGCTGGTCCACTTGTTTGATCCAGCCCGCCTGCCCGCCTGTCTACCCCTCCGCCCTCCTCTCCAGAAGCCCTTATCTGTTAATCCAACTGTGAAAAAGATAGCATGTTACGTACAGAGATGGATTATTATGAATGTTGTATGATTAGTTTTGAAAAGCACCAGCTTATAAAATCAGCTCACAACAATTCGATTTGTCTTAAAATCGCCTGGCTCGGTAAAGTTGTATATCATTCAAAAAACCTCCAGGTCTTATGATAGCAGTGGCAACAGTGGGAGGTCACAAGGCTTTCTGTCATGTTTATTTGACTTTCTCTCTGTCTCATGGAAACCCAAACTGCTCTTTAGAGACCTTGGTGACCTGCAACCTGTGGATCTCACATCGTACACAAGCTACAGTAGACCTAACAACAGAGGAGGCATTAAGTGCAGCTCTGTTAGTGTGTGTTCACAAACACCTTGATGTTTAGTAATGCCACTGCTGATTTTGGTTTGATACATTTAAATGCATCTGCAGATTGTTTTTGCATAGATATAGCATCTGGACTCTCATCACCATGACAACCGCTGCAGCACTAGACCATATGCAAACCAACGGAGGCGTACAGGCAGTTTAAATACGCAGTTTAATTTTTTTTTTTTTTTTATCTGAGTAAATGTTATCTCATTACTTATAAACTGCAGTTTGTTAAGTGCATGTGTGTGGCATGTGAAGTATTACAGTCTAGTGTAAAAGGAACACATGATTAGCTTTTATCTTGAAAAGCTGTTTTGCTCTATCTCGGAGGTCTTGGTCTTAGCGTAAGCAAACCTTAAAAGTATAAAGCAAGATAATTAAATAAACAAAAAATGGTCATAGATTAGATACAGTAGGAATTCACCATTACGTGCGTGCCAAATGAAAACGTGACAATGATTACATTCTAGAGGGATTTCTAGGACAGGAATGTGTGAGGCATAATTTGGTGGCAACTTTATCAGTTAACTGTACTCATGTCAAATTTCTGCTTGACTCACCTGTATTCTGGAGATGATAAAGTATGAATTTATCTCAAAGATTGTTGATGTCCTGGTCTGTATTCCAACTGCAATGTTAATATAGTGTGTGCTTCTTGATGGTGGCCATGTTTCTAGTTTTAGTGATCTCTGTGGTTATTCATTAATTTACAAACACATTCATATAAGGTTTTTCTGCAGAAGTATGTATGCAGATTTATTTTTAGGTTTCATGCATTTATTGTATTACTTGACTTATAATAGGTGTTTTTCGTGCTTCCTCAGGTGGTGACAATAGCTCTGACACAGAGAGTGCCCCCTCTCCCTCTCAGGCTGACTCCTTAAAGTCCGGCGACTCCAAGAGGGCAGACAGCGCCGCAGGAGATGCTCATTTCTCAGACCAGGACAAAGGTCAGGCCAGCAACGGAAAAGCCCTGGAGCCCTCCTATGAACAACTCTGCGTCAAGCAAGAGAAAAGCCCAGAGAGTGAGAGTGGATCTCAGGAGGAAAGGGCCAGGATGTCCTACATGGGCTCACTGCATCCCAAAACCGAACCTCAGGATGTGGACATGAAGACCGGAGAGGTTCAGGTCAAGATGGAGCCCGAGATCAAGGAGAAAGGAGAAAAGGGAGATCACGGCGAGAGGCACAGGGAGCTCCACTCAGATAATGACTCCAGCGCCACCTGCAGTGCTGACGAGGATGTGGAAGCAGAGCCTGAAAGGCAGAGGTGCGTTTTTCCATTAGCGCTGTATTCATGCTCTCATTTTGATTCTACATATATATAAGTACAAGACGTAAGTGTTCATGACTGGTGTTGCCTCTTGCCTCTGCAGAATATTCTCCATGGATAAGCCTTCACTGCTGAATCCTCCAGGCTCGGTATTGGTGTCCTCACCCAAGCAAGCCCAACTCAACATCCAACAGCTGCAGAGTCGGGCAGCTGCCATCCCACCCATGGTTAGTCACAGTTTCAGGTTGATTAATGTAGACTGGCACAGAGGCAGGCAGCAGGTTGAAAGCATGCCCACACATTTCCCACCTCAGTCATTATCAGCAATGTAATGTTGAGATTTGAAACTATAGACCAGCACCATCAGCTTTTAAGCAGTATGTACTACTTACCCATCAGTTCCATCTTGTCCTGTGCTGATAGTGTTTCCTGTTTTGTGATCTGTAAATCTGGATAGTCTATCTCCCAAGGTCTTTATTGAAGTGTAAGATGTATAGTCTTTCTTTTATGTTGTCTTTTATCCTTCTAAAGTAAACATTGAAAGATATGCTGGGAAATACATTTTAGATAAATATCCCAACTCATCTGGTCATTTTCCCTCCTCCACTCCTCTAGGTGTCTGGTCCTTATGGCCCTGGTGGTGTGCCCATCAGTGGCTTCGCCATGTTGCAGCACCAAATCAAAGCGGTGCACGAGTCGGCACATCAAGAGGAGAAGCAGAGACAGGATCAGGGAGACTTGGAGCGCAGACCCCCATTCAACACCTGCAGCCCTACCATACTAGACAGAGATGGTAAGAGAACAAAAACAATCCTTGTTCTGTTTTAGTCTCCCCTTCCTCCTGTTCATCTCTCCGTCAACCTTGTTCCCCAACGCTGCTAGCAGTGGACTATTTATAGCTAATGCAGTTTTTAGGCTCCTTTTTTTTTTTTTTTTTTAAGGAAACGTTTGAGGGTGATCCCGACTGTCATAATGTACTTCAGCTTGAGCCAAGACAAAGAAGTTAGCTGACCCTCTTTACATATGATGAAAACACTGAGCTGAAGCCTGCCTTGATGTGGTTTTGGGGTGAAAAAGAGGATTGCGGTACTTTTTTTTTGAAGTTGTATGACTTGTGTCACAGAAGTACACTTGCTGCTTCTGGGCAGTCAAGTGAAGTTCAGCCACTGAACTTCAGAAGGGAGAGCAGTTAAGTCAAGCTGTATTATGGCTTGGTGTTTTGTTTTATTTATTTTATTTTTTTATTTTGCAAAGCTTTTAGCACCCGTTAGTCTGTGTGCTGTGAAAAGTCAAGCCACTGTCAGTAAACTGCTGAGCTTTGACACCAAGATATTTATTACACAGGATTTCCAGTGGGTGTGTGTCCAGGTGGCTGTGTTAGGTGCACAGGCCCGTCCACTCTAGGTCAGCTCAATGCTCACTGGCATTGAGTCCTTGTTTTAATAGTGGTTGTCTTCCCTTTGTCCTTATGCCTGTGTACTGCAGGTAAGCCCTTACCCTACATGCCTTATGACATGATGTTGGCTCTGGACCAGGAGACCCTCTCTGGTCGGCCAGGCTCTCCCTACAGACTCTCCCCCAGGGATCTGAGCAAGGCCTTACCCCCGTCTGACCCCAACGGCCCCAATGCATCCCGCTACAGTGTGCCGCCAGGTAAAAGCACACATCTTCACCTACTCCTCCTCCCCCCTCTTGTCTGCTCTGTCCCAGACTTCCCCATCATCATCCTCCCTTCCTTTGCTGATACAAATTGGCCTCGCCAGATTCCAAAGGAGTCTTGCTTTTTGACAGTGGAGGAACTTTTCTGACTCTGCTGGCAATATAGTTTGATTTCAATGCAGAGTACTTAGCTTTAGTATCCTATATATGCTATTATAATGGCCTATTTTTATATCTCTACATACAAGTGCTTGTTATCGTCATTTGAAGTAAAAGTTGGAGCTAGTACAGTGATTTTTAAGATTCAAGCAGTTTTTATGATATACCATGTTTGTTTTTGTTTGTTTGTTTTTTGCATGACTGGGCCTTCATGTAGGCTTATAGTGGCTTATTCTACTGTCAGGAGTACATAGAGTTAACATAAATTGCCTCAAAACTTTGTTTCTGAGCAGCATTATGGCTAACTGCCATGTCTACCCAGTTGTCTGGGTAATTGAACCACATATTCACATTGAACCCACAT
Source organism: Scomber japonicus (assembly GCF_027409825.1). Taxonomy (NCBI): domain Eukaryota; kingdom Metazoa; phylum Chordata; class Actinopteri; order Scombriformes; family Scombridae; genus Scomber; species Scomber japonicus. The sequence goes on along the minus strand of NC_070590.1, from coordinate 23,919,775 downwards.
ATCTTCATCTGCACATGTATGAGGCTGACTTCCACCATGGTTAGGCTATAGGGAAAAAATTGATTTTCTTGTGGACTGTTATGAGGACCATCATAAGAAATTTCACTGAAAGAAAAAGGACCATCAGGTAAAACGATGTACAGTAACGTTACCTCAAGAGTACCTGCCGGTGTTCCTGCTCTCCTGAAGAGTGAAGTTTTTTTTTCTCCCTTATGGGACCTGTTGCTAGACTCAACAGCGTGCAAACTGCCTCAGATGTAGTTCTCTGTGCATTTAGCCATAATGCTGCTACATGCAGCTAGTTCCTGTGTTCACTTCTGTTGTGTTATGTAGTCATAAGAAGGTTACATTGCCTGTCACGACCCCACTGCTCTTGATGGTGATTCTATATTTTTGCTGCTTATTGAAGAGTTACGGCAATTATTTGCATCAGTATGGCAGTAAATGAAAATTTCATACGGTACAGGAAATTAAAATCAGTATACCAGATGATCGATATACCGCCCAGCACTAGTTGGAGGAGGGAGGAGAATTGTTGTAGAGCTTTTTGGGCACGACAAAAGTCTGGATCCCTGCGTGAGGGGAATGGACTGTGCGCTTGTACACGTGTACCAGTACAGTAGAGGTCAAACGAGTATGAGCCAGCGCTCTCTGGTATAATCACATATGAGAGAGTAGCTTGGTGATTTTATAACTGCAGTGAGTACGTCAATGCATGAGTCAGATATTTTTGGTTTGTCCACCAGTAGCACACAGCTTGGCTCTTGTACTGCATTTTTTCTTGTACCTAAAAGAGGCTGCCTGTCAATAGTTGCTACCTTCTTCTTTTGTTGTGTTTATTTGAGGAAGTTGTTCACTTTTCAAATCAGGTTGTTGTGATAAGTACGTAAGTGTGTGAAAGTGGCGCCTTGAATCACGGCTCAATGACGTGGGTGCAGGATAAAAAAAAAACAAGTTTTTTATTTGTTAAAACAATAGTAGCAGGCATCCGTCCATCAATGCTGACTATGAATTGCGCCTGAAGGGTTGTCAGTTTTTGTTGCAGCAGCAGAATTTAGCAGTCTCTTCTGCAGTTGGCGCAGATGAATGGAGAGAGGTCTGGCACCAAAGTGAAGGCTGCTGCTTAAATTAAATGCATAAAACCATAAATTCATAACAAAATCTAACTTAATTTATTTAGATCACAGTATATTAAAAGAAACCATGAATATAATTATAATAAACTTTATTTCTAGAGCACTTTTCAAAATTCCAGTTTTAAAGTGCTCACAAATCAGAAAATAATTACATTTTAAAAGAGAACAAATAAAAACAATTTGAGTAAAAACCATTTCAGTGTAGGAAAAAGGCAATAATAGACAAACTGTATTTAAAGGAGATAAAATAAAGCTCATATGAAATACGAAAATAGCATGAAATAAAAAATATAGAGCTGCATGATAAAACTTAATTTCACACAGAATGGAGTGAATGAATGTGGAGCTGTGACAATGACAAAATTAGTAAAACCAACAGAAATATATGTGTTTTAATATAGATAATGTGTTTTGTTGTTGTTTGAAGAATGAATAATACACTGCCACACACTGAACTAAAACAGTTGACATTATTGTATTGGTTAAATCTGTTACATTTCGAGTCCAAACATCCTCTGTAGGTAGTTATTATGAATTATGAATATTTCAATCATTAAATTTAAGTTGGACATGACTGTGAAACAAGCTGGGCTTAGTTTTACCTCTTCAGTACATCCAACACCATTCAGTTTCACACCACATTCACACACTGAGTTTGTGTGGGACACAGACGTAGAAGCAAAATTATTAACCTGTTCCGATTTTGAGCTGTTCTGATTTTATTGTCTCAAGAATCTAAACGCAATACATTTAGAGAATTAACTTCAGAAGAAAGCAGTAAAAGAGAACATTTTATTTTTTTCCTCCTTTCCCCTCAAGAGTTCATTGCTGTTGTTGTTGTTGGTTGGGAAATAACATTTTGACCAAAGTTTGAGAGCAATCCTTTTTCTTTTTTCTTTTTTCTGTTTGACGTGTTGGGTAAACATATTTCAAATGTCCTAACGAGTTAGCATGTTGTCCCTGAAGGCGAGCTGCAGCATGAATGTTAATGTTTGACACACAGTCTCCCTGCAACTGGGATTTATAAATTCGTCATCGAGTGGCTTGTTTTCTTATCTGTCCCTGTATGAGCCAGCAGGATGATGACGTCCGTGCCCGCTGGAGGAACTCTCACACATCCATTTGCATTTTTGATTTTGTAGAGTGCAGAGCATGAGGCGCGCTCCCTGCAGGTTACTCCCGGGCTGTGTGTGTGTGTGTGTGTGTGTGCGTGTGCGTGTGTGTGCATGTGTGTGCGCGATGATCCATTTGTCTACTCAGCTTTCCCAGGAGACAGTAAAGCAGGCTGCAGACATTGGCCAAAGTTATCTCAGGCTCAGGACAGGCTATTAACTGAGGTCTTCAACGCTTACTTCACCACTCAATGGAGTCTGAGCTGAATATTTTATCATGCTGTCTTTGCTGGGAAATGGAGCTTAATGGAACCTTTAATGTTGGGTGGGTTGGTATTGTGATGTCTGGCAGGCTGAAGACATTTATATGACAGGTTTAAGTTACTGTGTGAGCTGCTGATATTAGTCATTTGGTGATTTTTGGGGGGAGGAAAGTAATGCTTTGCTGTTCAGATAGGTGCTTGATGTCCAAATGTTGTTTAATAATCAGTGGTGTCTATTGTTTCTTTTTTTCTTTTTCATATTCCCACCAGTCCTCCACCCTTCCCCCAATCAGCTGGTCCAGGGTATGCCAGATGGAGTCCGCGTGACTTTCAGCAGACCCAGTCGACCTCCCAACATTCCCTCTCCTCCTCCACTCATTCCAACCACCAAGCCCACAGACAAGCCCTCCTTCATTCAAGGAGGCTCCATCTCCCAGGTAAGACACCAGAGGGATACATAGGAATGCTCAGCTAGTGGAGACAGCAAGAAAACTGTCCATTTACCTTTCCCCACACCTGCCATTCATACCAGAACACAACAAAACAAAAGCATTAAAAAAAAAAAATCAGTTTCATGTGAACTTTTACCCAATTATCAAAGGTAATGCAATTTTAAACATTTATATGGTTATGCAGTTAAGTTATTATTTGCCATCCCTTGTCATACTCTCAGATAAGTGACCCAAAGAGTTGTAGCAACGTGATAGTGTGGAGTGGTGCAACCCAGATTTCAACAGCCATCCGTCATAGAAACATTGAATGGGTTGACTCAGTTGGCTTGATTACTACTACCAAGGTATCTTTGGTCCCAAGGGCATTGTAAAAGGTTTATTAGTCTGTGAATTAAATACTTTTTTATATGTTCATTACCTGTTATCACATCATTGTAAATGATTTACTGTAACACATAAAAGATTCTATACATAATTTGACACTGATTCCCATGTTTTTATAACCACAGTGACCTGACCCATAAATGTGTTCTTTGCTCCTGCTTTTTCAGGGAACTCCTGGCACATACCTGCCGTCCCACGCTGTCTATGGGCCAGATGGGACTAAGAGCACGGTGGGCTCCATCTCTCTGGGTCTCCCACGGCAACAGGATCCCAACAAGCCTGGTAGGACAGCAGCCAGTCAACAGTCACAGTGACACTCTAAATTGTCAGCATGAAGTTCAGGCAGGCACGACAACAGTCACATAAAATCAAACCTGACATAATAACAAGATTATACCTGTATGTAGACAAGTACCAGCCCTACCTAGTTTAATGACACCTCTCAAGGCCATAAAGATCTCAGTCTACATCATAACATTCATCAATAGCTAGCTTTTATTGTTTAATGGATATTTCAACCATGTTCAAACAAATTAGAAAATAGTTGAGTCACTAATGGTATACATAAAACCTGCTGCATGCTTTTTTCCAGTTGTGATGACTTAAGAGTAAATGTAATCTATTAACTGTAAAGAAAGGGAGAACAACGATTAGAATAACCTTTTAATCTGATATCACATTTGTGAATCTGTGTTTTTGCTATTAGTTGCATAATATGTTATTACGTCAAAGGAGATTGTTCAAGGATATATTGACTACAAAAGAAAATCGAAAATTAAAATATCCTTTGGGTCTTTGAAGCACAACTCTGTTATGTTACTCTAGAACTGACAGGAAGTGAGGCACTAGTGTAGCTAAAAAGCTATTTCTGCTCCGTATGACACAGAAATGGCTGAACTTTTATACAGTCTCTTTCTGGTCGCTGATCAAAGGTTCTTATCACAACATACCACACCATTTGCAAACTTCTGTCTCATACGGTGGTGGTCCTGCAGATAAAGCACAAGGGTATCTCATGTGAGAACTGGTTGTACAGGTCACTTTAATTATCTGAATGAAACTAACTCCTGTCAATACAGTTGCTTACAAAAATATATGGTACTATATGTCTATATGTATATATTTTGCTGGGAAGATCACGCTGTACTACGATCAGTCAAGCAGTAGGAAGCTGTGTCACACTTTTGGTTCAGCACCACTAGATGTAACTAACATTACATGAGTAAACTCTTTCTTTTCCTCTTTCTGTGACTGCCTCCAGGAGCTGCAGTTCCATCCATACAGGACGGCAGAGGCAACCCAGGGAAGGTGGGCGAGGGTCTGACTTTCAGAGGATCAATCACTCAGGTAATAAATCATAGAATTACAGAAGCAGCAAATGGATAAATAACAAACACATAGGTCATATATTTTGGATGATGCGTGTTTGCTTTTCTCGTTACATTATATTTGTACTCTTTTCTAATATAGGGCACACCGGCCCTGGCCCAGTCTAGCATTGCTGCTGATCTCCTGAAGGGCACAATCACCAAGCTGGCCACAGAGGACTTGAACAGCCCAGACAAGGCCAGAGGAGAACAGATGGCTAAAGGTCATGTTATCTACGAGGGCAAGCGTGGACACATCGTCTCCTATGAAGGTAAGTGCTTTAATTATCAACACACCAAATAACAGTTGTGTATTTCTTCACCAAGAACACCAACCTGATTACGAATGTATGTGTTCCAACAGCTATCAAGAACCCCAGGGAAAACACCCGCAGCCCCAGAACTGGTCATGAGCTGAAACGCAATTACGACATGATGGAGGGACCTATGGGCAGGGGACACCCAGGGAGGGAAGGAGCTCCATATGAGGGTACTGCGTGTGCTTCTGTGTCAATGAGTATGTATTATGTGTCCTGGTTTGTTTGTTCTGTATCAGGATAGTGATGATACTCGTTTGTCTCTCAGGGCTGATTAGCAGAGCCTTGCCCAGAGAAGGACTCCATGGGGATTCTAAGGAAAGGCCATTGATGTCTGGATCCATTATGCAAGGTAAAGCTCATCTCTTTTCTTTAAGTCAGTCACTCACTGCTGGAATTGAACAATAAGACAAACTGAAATTCCTCTCAAATCTTTCCAGGAACACCTAGAACCGCTGGAGAGAGCTATGAAGAGTCCATGAAATATGGAAAACAGATAAAGCGAGAGAGCCCACCGATCCGCTCCTTCGAAGGGGGTATTGGCAAGGGAAAGCCTTATGAGGGAATCAATACTATCAAAGAGATGGGACGCTCCATTCATGAAATACCCCGACAAGACCAGTCTGGACAGGACATGTGCAAGACCCCTGACCTTACAGACAGAAGGGGGATGGAGGGCTCCATATCTCAGGTAAGAGTTCAGTGAACAAATTGCCATATTATTTGGTTTTATATTGGAGATTTGTTTTACCATGAACCGTTTGGTATTGAATATGCAAAATCAACAAATGTACTTAAAGTAACCAATGGTATAAGTGACAAATTGATGACTGAATCCTAATCGTTCCCTCCGTTCAACAGATTCACCCTCTGAACCAGTCGACCATCAAGCACAATGTCAAGTCCCTGATCACCAGTCCTAACAAGATTCCCCACAGCATACCCCAGCTTGAGGCCATGGAACGAGCCAAATACGAGGAGAGCAAGGCGGTGCGCCACACGTCAGTGGTCAACTCCACCACCTCTGTCCTGCGCTCCACGCACCAGGAGGCCAACAAATCCCAGCTTAGCCCGGGCATGTATGAGGACGCCAATGCCCGCAGGACCCCTGTTAACTATAGCACTAATCCTGTGTCCAGGGGATCACCCATGCTGGGACGTGGTCAGGAAGGTATATTCCATCATTTTATTCAGAACCTGTTGATCTTCAGGTTCTCAGCTGTTCATTACTTCTGTAACGCTATAAATACAACAATGAGATGAGATGATTTAAGTTCTTGTTGAATGAAGCATTAACTAATCAGACGAGCCTTGTGTGTTCCTCTCTCCTATAAAGGTGGTATGAGCTCAAAATCTGCGGCGCATGAAAGGAAGAGTGCCATGACACCAACACAGAGGGACAACGTCCCAGCCAAGTCCCCGGTGTCTGGAGGTGACCCCGTTGCCTCTCACAGCCCCTTCGACCCCCACCACCGGCCTGTCGTTCCCGGAGAAGTGTACCGAGCCCACCTGCCTCCACATCTGGACCCCACCTTGGCCTTCCACAGAGTGCTAGATCCTGGTACAGTGTCTTCGCACTTTTTCCATCATAACGGAACAATAATAGCCTTGATTCTGACGGAAGCGACTCAGGCTTTCTAATTCATAGGCACTACATGTCCAGGATCTTTTTCAGCTATTGACGTCAGTAGTGGTGATCAGTATCTATGAGCCTTCTGTTCATTCCTTTTTGTTTTGTTTTGTTTTTTTTCTCCTCCTGTTTCCCCTGTTGCAGCGTTCATGTTCCCCAGGCAGCCGTCCCCAACTGGCTACCACAACACATACCAGCTGTACACCATGGAGAACACGCGGCAGACTATCCTCAACGATTATATCACTTCCCAGCAAATGCAAGTCATCCCGAGGCCTGACATGGCCCGAGGCATGTCACCACGGGAACAGCCAGTCGCCATCCCTTATGCAGCCGGAGCTCGAGGTATGGCCCTCCACCAGCTGATCCTCTTTCACCTGCAACAACTGGCAGGGGGAGAGGCCATGGGCGGTAGGGGTTGTAGTATGCAGACTGTGTGCTTGTGAAGTAGTGGCTACCTTTTCCAGACGCCCAGAAGCAAATGACCTAGATAAATTCTGCTGATTTGCTCTTTACATTGGGGCTGCAATTAATTCGGCTACTATTCAAATTTATCAATTGGGCATTCAAATCATCCATTTGCTGAGTGGTTGCCTCTTACAAGTTGACCACTATTCCACTCCTTTTTGCAGCCCTCCTTACTGATCAATCTGTATTTGGAAGCACTAACAGATGAAGGTGATGGGTTCAAGTGTATACGGTGTTCATACATTCAGAAATTGATGGATCGGTTCTTGTTGTTCACCGTTGGCCCTTTGCTTCTGTCTGTAAAAGGGATAATTGATCTAGCCCAGATGCCTCCAACTATCCTGTTGCCTCACCCTGGGGGAACAGGTACTCCCACTTTGGAACGCATCGCCTACCTCCCTGGAGCTCAGCCCCCTTTCCCTCCTAGGGCTTTCAACCCAACCTCCATATCGCCAGGTGAGGACCCCCCCCCACCCTCCCTTCCCCCATTCCTACACCTAGTGTTCCCTTATCTTCCTTGCCACGATCTCCGTGTTCCCTCACACCTCTGTAAGAGTGCAGCCCTGCACTGGCCTGAGGTGTCAAAGGTCAAATCTGCCTGTCCAGTCACAGATCAAGTTGAGTCTTACTGAGCCTCAGTCTGAAAACATCAAGGGAAGGATTTCCCCCTAAACCGTCTGACTGTTGCACAGCAACGAGGTGATTTTTCTGTTTTCTCCTAAAGAAATTGTGCTCCTATAAAAGATCATTTTATGGGGCACAACATTTTTTGGAGTGAAATGTGAAGGGGTTTGTTTACAGCCTGTGTACCTGTTAACAGTTTAACATTTCATCAGTAGTTAAAACTCTGTAATAGCTTGTAACTCATCATAGTACAAATTTGTCACAGTATCTAAAGTCAACACAGTATGTTGACTCAAATTCACTGAATTAACCCTTAAATTTATATTTATATTTCACTCTAGTTATGGTAAATAACTGGTAAATATGGTAATATTCCTGAGACAGAAGATTACCATCTTCCTGCTGTGACAGATACACAACTTGTCAGCAACACTCTTTGGCTCAGACTAAAGGAAGCTGATCCATTCTGTCAAAACCTTGCGAGTAGTGTGTGTAAAAACCCTCTGTGTGTGATGTCTGTCTGTCATTGTTGTCTTCAGGTCACCAAGCCCACCTTGCCGCTGCCGCCGCCGCCAGTGCAGAGAGGGAGCGGGAGAGGGAGCAGCACCGGGAGCAGCAGGAGAAGGAGAGAGAGAAGGAAAGGGAGCAGCGGGAGAGGGAACGAGAGCGGGACCGGGAAATTCGGGAACGAGAGCGGGACCGGGAGCGAAGCAACGAATACATGCGTAGCGGTGAGTTGTTTCATTGCCGCTTTAAGCTCAGTATAGTTGTGAAAATCTCAACAGAAATTCATGTCCCTCTATTATGGGAAATCCATGTTGATCCATTCTATTTAGAAAACGTTTACCAGTTCTTATAAGACTGCTGTTAACTGTGGTTCCATACAAATCACTGCCAAGACATAACCTAAAATAACTCCCTCTTGCTCACTCTTTTATGCCTACCTACTCTCACTCTCTCTATCATGCTCTCTCCTTTTATGTGAGTCTTTTAAGCAGTTGGTTACATAGTTAGAAGTAAAACATCAGTTACAACATCATAAATAATGAAGGATGTCTGTGTATCCCGGACAGATGATGTGTGCTGACGCTTTCAGATCGACCACAACTAAGGGCACATACTTACACCCCTCTCAGACAGGGTCATTTTGAAAGGGGTGTAAGTATGTGTGGTGTGCCAGGAAAAAAATCGTATCTGTAGATTTCAGTGAACTTTTGTAGGAGTTTGAAGTTGATGATCTGTATTACCATCTGAGTGTGAAATACAGCGACACCAGTATGGAGAGATGCTCTTTGTAGCAGCACTACATGGTAGAAAAACAAAGATGCAGTTTAACACAAATAGAGAAACCATTGTTTATGATTGTTAGACAGTATGTGCATGTATTTTGAAACAGAATGCTTCGTTAATGTGTGTGCAGCAGGTGGACCAGAGCAGCCAGGCCGACCAGGGAGTCGAGGTTATCTGCACTCGCCTTCTCCTTCAATGAGGACACAGGATGTAGTGGTTCAGCAACGGCCGAGCATCTTCCAGGGCAAGAGTGTCATCACCTCTCTAATGTAAGTCAAAACCTACCTAAGCTCATCAGCTCACTCACACTATGTTTGTATACAGAGTGTTTAGTACTGTTCTCTGACAGCTGTGTGCATTGAAAATCCACAGTTTAATTTTAAGTCTGGAGAGTAAACCTCAGATGCATCAGACAGATGACTCACACCTCATCTCTTTACTTCCTCTTCAGGCCTCATTCAGCAGCAGTGACAGCAGCTGCTCAGAGCAGCTCTCGTTACAGCACCGCAGCTGACGCACTGGCTGCTCTGGTGGATGCTGCGGCCTCCGCCCCGCAGATGGACGTAGCCAAGGTGAAGGAGAACAAACACGATCGGGATGATGACATGTCCTCGTCAGCTGCAGCTCGACGAGCAACCACCCTGTCTGAACAACAGCAGCAGCAGGAGGCGGAAAGGCGACCCTTGCAGTCACCATATGGTGTTATGTCTCTGCCAGGAGGCAAGCCCCATCCTGCTTACTCCGAGGGCCCTGGTGTCGGGGTGAAGGATAAAGGACCTCAAACGTCAAAGTCCCGCATCGAAGAGGAGCTCCGGACCCGTGGAAAGACAACTATTACGGCCGCTAACTTCATTGATGTCATCATCACCCGGCAGATAGCTTCAGACAAAGACTCGAGAGAGCGAGGATCTCAGAGCTCTGACTCGTCCAGCAGCTGTGAGTGTGTTGGATACACAGTGACATCACATCAGTTAGCACACGAGTTAAACCTTAAATGTTATCTTTTTCTTATAGTAGAACATGACCAAACCTTAACATCGTTTCCTTTGCTTAGCAGATAGTTGTAACTCTTTGTCCAAACTTTGTCCTGCAGTGTCATCCAGTCGCTACGACAACCCTGCTGGAGGAGCCATTGAGGTGATTAGTCCTGCTAGTTCTCCAGTCCAGTCCCAACAGGACAAGCCAGACGACGGGCAACAGCAGGCACCAGGTATAAATACATATTCAGTTTGAGTGTTTAAATGTATAGTATAGTATGAAACTGCATAATGTTTCAGTTTATTCAAACATTGTTTCAGAGATTTTGTGTTTCATATTAAAGATGACATATATAACAGTGGTGAGGCAGTTTTGGCTTTAAAGGCTAAATTTAGCCACCAGTGATGTGGAGTAAACATACCATAACTTAAATAACTTAACCCACTGACCTTGTCATGTGAGACTATCAGACACCATTCCTTTGCACCAGTGAAGTCACCAGACTCCAGTCGATGTTATTCCTGTCACCTGAAAGCAGACGTTGATCATTTGCTGTTGGCATGTAGCGTGTTATCTCCTTCTCGTCACATCATGCCTAGCCTCACCCTGCCTCTCTTTCCAAAACAACATTGCTCTGTTCTTTGTCAACCTTCACCAGCTGGCATGCGGGCTTATGACATGAGTCGTTACCGGCCATCAGCGGAGCCTCCGCAGCCCAGTTCCCAGCAGCCCCCCTCATCCCAGGCTGACAGCTACTCCCAGGTCCCCAAGACTCACAGGGTCATGACTTTGGCAGATCACATTTCGGTAAGAAATGGTGGTGAAAAAAAAGAATTGCATTTGAAAAAATAATGTAGCACATAACATATTTACTATGTGCATCAACCCATCACATGAAACTGATCTGGCTTTGTTGTCACTCTCCGTCATGCAGCATATCATAACCCAGGACTTCGCCCGGAATCAGGACCCTCCCCCGTCCTCCTCAGCTTCTGCCCCATTCCAGAGCGGGGTACCAAATGTGTCCTCCTCAGGTCGAGCCAAGGTGCCCAGCCGCTACAGTCCTGAGAATCAGGTCCAGGCCCCACACCACCAGAGACCCTCAAACAGAGTTTCCCCAGAGAATGCCCCAGACAAGTCCAGAGCCAGGTACATGGACCAGCCAGTTAATCATCAGGTTGAGCTTTAATTTATTACCCGTCATCTGTCTAACATGTGTCTCTCTCCTCTTTGTCCAGGCCTGGTAAGTCTCCTGAGCGAGGCGGCAGGCCGATGGAGAACTATGAACCTATCTCTCCACCACAGAGCTATCAAGGCATGGACAAACAGAACGCTGGTGGGCCTCCACCCCAGAGGCGGGAGGCAGAAAACTCCGAGATCAGGTTCGAGATCTGTACAGTTGGGATGCATGATAGTCAGGCAGCACATCTCTTAGTATCTGCTTGAATTGGATTTAAAATGGATTAAAATAGATTTTCAGCTTCTGGCATCCATGTAGCTTCTTTGTTCATCTGGTACATGTGTATTAAGACACATGCAATGTATTGTGTATTGTGAATATTGAATTACTATTTCTACACATTGCTAAGATTAGCTTCCTGTTAGCGCCCTAACATTTGACGCCTCACTGTATTAGACGGTAAATCAATTTCTTGTTCGGATGCCAGCAGGCAGAATGTGACCCTGTGTCAGCAGCAGATTTACATCCCAGTGATGTGGAAACAATTTAGTCCTGCCAGGAGCTTGTTGCCAGTTATCCCACTGTTGCTGACTCTTTGCCTTCTCTCTCTCTGGTTCAAGGAATGACTCACGGTCCCCGGGTAGTGTCGGCTATCTGCCCTCCTTCTTTACCAAGCTGGAGAACACCTCGCCAATGGTGAAATCCAAAAAACAGGAGATCTTTCGTAAGTTGAACTCCAACTCTGGTGTCGGTGATTCTGATGTTGGTAAGTGGGTGTCTTATTCTTCTCCCTCCAACTAACATGTATGCATCAAATGACGACCCTAACTCTGTAATGTGTGTGCATGCAAGTTGTCTGTGTAGAGTGAATTTATTCCTTCTAATTTTCCATTAATCATGTGATAACTACATTTAGTGTCAGATGGGTTTTTTTATAGCTAATAATTGTCTTGCAGGAAACGCACAACCAGGCACTGAGATTTTCAATTTGCCTGCTGTTACCAGCTCCAGTAAGTGACTTGCTCATACTCTCTGCAGTTCATGTTCATGTTCATGTTCATGTTCACATTTCTCACTGAATGTTTTGTTGTGATGTGATTTGTAGGCAGTATCAACCCCAGGAATCACTCCTTCAGTGACCCAGCCAGTAACCTGGGCCTGGAGGACATCATCCGCAAGGCCTTGATGGGCAACTTGGAGGAGAGACCAGAGGAACACCAGGGAGGAGCCATCAACAACACACCCAGCACAGGCAGTGACTCACGTCAGGAGGCCAACCCATCGCCCAGTATGGGTACGCACAAATCACACAACAGAAACACACTAACAGTCTGATGTTTAACATGTTGCTGATTTACACATTCTGCCTGTCTAAATCTACAGTGAAGCAGAAGCAGAGCAAAGCCAACAGCCGGAAATCGAAGTCACCTAACCTGGGTCAGGCCTACGCTGGAGGGGAGCGTCCATCTTCGGTGTCCTCCGTCCACTCCGAGGGAGATTATCACAGACAAACCCAAGCCCAGCCTCAGTGGAGCTGGGATGACCGACCCTCATCCACAGGTGAGCTGTCCAGCCTCATTACTGTGTTCTGGTATAAATGAAAGACAGAAATACGTGGATGCACATTATCTACATGTTTCACTTGGCCTCCTTCTCTCTCCTCAGGATCCATGCAGTTCCCTTACAACCCGCTGACCATGCGCATACTGAGCAGCACGCCACCCACCTCCATGGCTTCCCCCTCCATACAGAGCCAGCAGCAGCAGCAGCAGCAGCAGCAGCAACAACAGCAGCAGCAGCAGCAGCAGCAGCCTCTAGCTGGAGCACCGGTGGCCCAGCAGCGAGTGTGGCAGTCTCTGCTGTCAGAACAATATGAGACCCTGTCTGATAGCGACGACTGAGCCCTGCCCGCTACAGCCCCCCTTTCCCCCGTCCCCAGTAACTAGAAGAGAAGAAGAGAGGCCTGCTCTGAGGCTCGTCTGTTCACCCCCCTCACCCAGAACTAACTTGCTCATCAGCGAGTGTGAGAAGTAGATGGGGTGGTGTCATTTTTATTTTTGGTGCTATGGCGCCCCCTGGCTGTTAGCTGAGAGTATAAGCAGCAGCCCCGTGACAGGCAGGGCTATCCAGAACAAGACTCGCTTTTGATCCGGAAGCACTCACCCAGCCTGTTGGGGAAATAAAGAATACTCAACCGAGTGGATGACACGAGCTACAGCAAATATGAAGAACTTGATATGTAAAAAGAAACAACATAAGAGACTATTTCTTGAATTTTTGTTTTGATTTCTGTAAAGATATACCTTGTCTTTAAGAAAATCATTGTATGTAAATAGAGTAACCTTTTGCAGTGTTTTTCTTAACTTGATTATTTCTTATTTTAATGTCGCTTTTAAATTGATCCACTTTAAATGGGAAGAGAAAGTGTGTAATCTTTAATATCACAGTTGACCTCTCCCAGTCCACCCCCCACACCCCCCACGTGACTTGACACCCACTCTTAATATTTTTACCATAGCGGCCGCTAAGACAGACACAGACCTGTGGTTTGTGTTTTGAGCACAGAGATTGTGCCACCCTGCGCGCCATCCACCAAGCACCACCAGAGCCTGAACATCGTGGACAAAAAAAAAAACAGACTTAACATTTTGAACAGCATCGCATACTTGATGCCTCTCTTCACTCACAGTGGAGATGATGCATGTATTCTCATGTATCAGATGGTAGAGGTTAACCTCTCACCCCGTTCTAGACAGAGTAATGTCTTCAAAGCAAGTTGAGAACACTGGTGTCATAGCAGAAAGGTGAAAAGTCTGATATAAGCTTAATTGTGCCGGAAAAGATATCCTTATGACTACTCCTGGACCCCGTCTGAATAATGAAAGTGAGCCAATGTTTTTTTTTTCTTTCTTTTTTTTGTTGTTTTGTTTTGGATTTTTTTTTCGGTAGAGCTGACCATGGTGTGTCACATGTAGCTGTGTGTCACATGTAGCTGTGTGTCACAAGTAGCTGTCTCTCTCTGCAGTTTCCAACCTGTCCAGAAATGATCTGCTCTGCAATGTTGTCATGGTAAAAAAAAAAAAAAAAAAGTACCACAGGAACTTTTTTTTTCTCTTCTTTTTTTTTTTTGACGGTTTTGCCATGCCTTGTGACTTGAGAAAGAAGGCAGCTTTAACTAATTTTCTCAGAGATATACGTTGGTGTTTGATGTTTGTATTTGTTCCTGTAGTCCCTCTTCTTTTTTTCTTTTTTTTTGATACTGTCCTGACAAAAATCTGAACTCTGTAAAGTGTCTTTCTATTACACAAAAAGGCAAAACTAACCAAACATAAAGAATGGTCTGCACCATTGTTGCACTTTTTTTTGCTTTGTAGCTTTTGACAACAAAAAGCATACCTACCTGCTGTGTAACTTATTCAGCCTCCAGCACAGGAGTTATTCAATAATGTGCATTAACTTTCCCCCCCCTCCACCACTCACAGAAATCTGGATGTTTTGACTTCCTGTCTTTTCTTGTAGCTGGTACATGATTTTTGTAGTGTGACACTTGCATTACAGTTACAATTCTAAGTGTATGGTACAGTTAAATGTTTAGGAGTTTGCTATCATGGTGATTCAAAGCCGTGACCACTTAATCTCTGCTTTCATCGTGTCAATCAACAGGCGTAAAGCTTTGGATGAGTTATACTAGGTCAACATCATAAATGGCAGTAACGTTCCTTTGCGAGTCTTTTTTTAGATGTGGAAAAAAAACATTTTTAGGTTTTTTCAGCTTTCACTTTGCTCAATTAACAAAACTTGATATTTCCTGTTTTATTTCCTTTCATTTTAATTTTGAATCATTTGTCATAGCACATGTTCAGATTTTTATTTTTCTGTCATTTTCAACATCTTTGTTCTTCATCCTGTTTTTAGATGGGATGTTATGTGTTTACAAAGGCAATGACAAAAAAAAAAAAAGTTTACAGACTTGAATCTTAAAGAAATCCGACATGAAGCCGAAAAAGAATTGGAGCATCTTTTCAGCTCTCTATCAAACACACAGTGGTGACTTTTTTTGTCTTTTTTTGAAATTGAGACTTGAAAACCCGTGTATCCTATGATGTTGAAATGCAATGTTTGTATCGCACAAATGTCTCTTAGTAGGCTATTACAAGAGTTCAGACCAATCAAATAAAGTGGATCAGTTCTCCACCACTGATAAATGTGTAACTTCTTGATAGATGTTGCATTATTTTATTGATTACTTTTCCCTGCCCATAATTCTCAGTGACTCAAGTTTCTTTTTAATTTGTGGATTCATGCAATATGACATGAAACATCACTGTCACGACGTGTAGCTCATGGTTTAATGGAGAAGAATAACACTTCCATTTGTCCATTTAAAATATGTCTCACAATTGTTAAAGTGTGTCTTAAACCAACAGTCAGGTGTCCATTTGAACAGTGAAAGAGGTTTTTCTCGCTGTAGTCATTCCTCCTGCTCAGACTGGCTGTTAAAAATCTCCTTCAAATAGGCTTTCAGAGTAAGTGATGGGGGCCAAAATCCACAGTGTGTCCACACAATCATTTAGTGCTGCATTTAAAAGTTGAGGTGAAGTTTATATGAGGCTTCAGCAGTCTGAGTTAGTAATATCAAGT
This sequence comes from Scomber japonicus, assembly GCF_027409825.1. Lineage (NCBI taxonomy): Eukaryota > Metazoa > Chordata > Actinopteri > Scombriformes > Scombridae > Scomber > Scomber japonicus. The sequence continues at coordinate 23,903,933 of NC_070590.1, read as the reverse complement.
AGATAGCTGCCACATTTACAGTCTTTTTAGCATTAAATTCCTTCTTTGTGTTTCCCTGTTGAGCTGTGGTGGAAGTAACTAAATGAAGGGCTCATTTGCATGGCTGAAGCTTCATATTAACTTCAGATAAATGTTTGAATACATTTTTGCATAGAGGGAGCACTGTGGGTCACTTTAATTGTGTAGTTAAAAGTGCATTAAGGGTTTCTTAATGAATATGAAAGCTGTTGAAATACATAATGGCTTTGCTTTACAGCAGGTCTAACACTGTATATTCTATGTGCTCGGTGAATGAAGTTGATTTATTTTTCTGAACTCACTGGTCGTGAGGAGAAAAGGGCCTGTTGCACACACTTGCTTCTTGCCTGGTTATAAGTAAAACCTGTGCTTAACATCACCAATAGCAAAGGCATGTAGCTCTTAGTCACAGTAGACATTTTGAGTTGACACTATTAAAGTGTGACAGTGAAAGAAAGAACATAAATGGAATTCTAACATCATGACATTTAATATTACCACATGTTGATTTTTCACCTGCGACATTTGAAATTGTCTTCAAAGTGATTTCATGTCTCATGATACCTGCATGATGCTGTTTTATCAATTCAACCGAGGAGTCAATACCAGAGAGACAGCAGGGAATTATGGGTCTTGAACCAAGCATCAGTGTCATACATATATTTGTCTGGGACTAAGGTAAGAGAAGAAGGCTATTCTATATATTTCAAATGCTGTTGTTTCAATGCTTGGGGTTCTGTTTTCTGCACACACAAGCAAAGCCTTTGCGGTAGCCCTACCTTGTCACGCTATGCACTATGCATGGCAGAGGCAAGCTGATCCTCAACAAATTGAGAGAAGTACGTTACAGAATTGTGCATACTGTACTGTATAAATATATTCCACCAACAAATTTGTCTCAAGATTTGTGGATATCAAGATGAAAATTCATTTTCTTAAAAACTGAAGAGGACTTCTATTTTATGAATGTTTTCTTTGGATTTTGGAAAAAAAATAACTAAATCTTTATTATTTTGACACTCCATTATTAAATTAAGCTGGGAGCCAATGCTGTAATATTATACTATGAAAACAAAAACCATAAAGTTCAACAGGCTATCAGTTTATTCATTTTACTGGGGGCGTCTGAACTTTTCATGATTGAATTTAGAAGGTATTTTGAGTCTGTCCAGCTTATAAACAGTACCAGTAAAATAAAGGTTAAAGAAAAAAAAGAGGGACACCACCGGAAGTCGTAATATTTTGATCTTGTCCTATTGGCTAGAAGAGCTGCTGACGTCACGAAGTGCAGCGCTCTCAAACATGAAGGCGCAGTCATGTCTGACTTAACTTTACCTGATGTAGCTCAACAACTCTTCAGAGATATCCAGAAAACTTACCAAGAAACGTCTAAAAGTAAGACGAGAGCTTTGAAGAGAGATGAACTTGACGGTTTAATGTAAACGCAGCTGTTAAATGACAAGCTAAGCTAACAGGTTATTGACTTTGTGAGCAGACTGGCGGTAATTTACCTGTGTAGCTATTGTTACTGTAATTCACTTAATGTGAGTTAGTTATCGGGACATGTAGCGTTCATGTTAATGTAGCATTAAAGGTACATTTGCACTACTTTAATGTACTAGAATGTGCTTTACAACTTGATGTAATTAAGTATTTGTGCTGAAGATGGCGCTGCTGCTGTAATATACACTTAGCCTACATTTTAATTCATTAGGTACATCTCTGTAAAACTAATACAGAACAATGGAACAGCCCTGTAATAAACCCGTCCTTTATAAGGTCATAATGTTCAGGTGTTATTTCATCTTATTTCGTGAGGTGTTTATTTATGTTATGGACATTTTTGCAGGCTGTAGTTTGTGATGCTGTTGTCCTGTGTTGTATGAATTAGAGTAGACTAAATATTAAGAAACATCTCTCAGCTCAGTATATCAGTACAGTTCAACAGGAACTCCAATAGACCATAAAATGAACCAACACCGCTCTCTTATAACCTCATGAAGGTAGGAGTTATTACACAGCTGTTGGATTATACTGCATTACCTTTGTTGAGGTGTACCTAATAAACAACACGCCTCCTCTAATTATAGGCAACTATTGGCTTGCACACCTGAAAAAACGAACCTTTTTTTACAGCAGACATTTTGACATGTCACAGCAGATAAATCACAGGTGTAATTAATAATTTAAATTATGTCTCGGTTCCATGTAGGTGTCCCTCAGAATCTGTTGTGCATACTGCCTTACTGGGACACTCATATGGAGCTGAACTACATTAATGTTATTAGTTCAAAAAGGCCTATTGGGTATATTATGAACAAGATTGTCCAAACATGATGAAACTCACATAATTCACACATCACCAGCCCATCTTAATGCCCAGGCTCACAGATCAACAGATAATGTTACAGTAATTGAACATAGGTATTATAAAATAGTTGGATCAGTTTTTATTTCATAGGATATAAACTTTGGGAATGTTTATGCCACCAAAGACTCACCACAAAGTCATGTATTGTTCTTAAGGGATTAACTCCTGCCAAGCCCTATATCCCCATTTTTCACAGCATGCCTCCGTGGACTTGTTACCAGTAATAAGTAAATGGGCTCTATCTATAAATGGTCATGTTGAAAACAGGCAAACTGAGGAACACACTCCTATTCTTAGTGTTGGCTTTCAGGAACAGTAGGTTTCACTTGAATGGTAAAGTCACACATAGGGACCGAACAATACTGCAGGTTTGAATAGTTGACACCGAGCCAATCTGACACAGTGCCATGCCCTGGGCCATATCAACAGTACTTCTGCATATTTTTCCAGATATTATCTGAAGGAGTAGTAAGACTTGGGCCTATAACTGTTTAGCCTCCAGCATCTCTCTATACCAAAAAGAGTGTTACAATGGATAGAAAAATTAAGTATCACCCACAGTGCATCCAAATATTGCATCTACATTGTACTGTAGGTTGTGTTTTTTAAGGGATTTCTCTGTTATACTGTAAACTCTGAACAGATTGGCTACTCACCCTAATAGAAAAATATTACTTAAAGTTTTTTTGTTTTAAAAATTACCATATTAATAATCATACATTAACATTTTTCATGTCATTTTTCTTTATTTTTTGTAGTTTCTGATGAACTGCTAATTGCGTAAGTATCAATGTCCTTATTCCTCTCAACCATTAACTTCAATTATTTTTTACAAGCTCTGCCACTTATGTCATGAAGACATTATGTTACTTTGAATCATAACAATGTTCTGAATTTAAGACTAGACTCAATAAATATAGTTACTCTCCCCCCTCTGAGTCTGATCTATGTATAAAGTCCTGCACATGGCTAAATGTGAGTGGGTGTGAAAGTGCAGAAACCACACTGGGGAGGTGTTGAGGCATTTTTACAGTCTGGATTAACCAAAGTGACGTAGCATTGAGACACAATGTCATGATGCTCCTGTGTGTCTTTCCTAGGGCATTTCCCGGCACAGTGGTTTGAGTTACTGAGAGTAAAGGGGTGCTCCCTGTCTGGGTCACAGCCACATCCTGTCTGTTAGTCAGGACGTCTCCACTTAAGGGGCTCTTTATCACTTTGTGGTATTTCACAAGCAGACATCATTCCTTGTTTTATATATTTTCTCCTGCTTTCTCTCATCGCTTCCTCCTAGGCAGAACTCTGGCATCCACACTAATGATAGCAAGCAAAATGTAATTAAAGGAGTTATTTTATATATTTTTATTATTAACATTATTATTTTTGAAATGTACTTTTACAAGTTTTTAATGGAGGATAAAACTGGTACAAAACAGCTCGCCTATTTTTCATGTCAGTGGATGCATGATGGTCACATTTTAAAATTCTGAGCTCAAGTACAAACTAAATAAAGATACTCTTGTCCATCTGATGTATCAACTTTAAATATCAAGTTTTGGTGTTTGTCTCCTAAAGGCAGATATGTCTGTTCTTCTATCAGCCAGCAGTAGCCTCCCCCCAAAAAAAGTCAGACCTGAAGACAGATGGGTTTTTTTTTTTTTTTTTTTTTTTTGTGAATAAAATGTTTATTTATATTTTTGCACATCAGTATTTGCACACAGCTGCCCTGTTTAAAAACGAAAAAAAAAAAAATAGGGCAAAAACCAACAAGAAATATACCAGCCAACATATATAGAAGTTATAAATCATGTCATCCCGTATATCCACATAGAGAGGAGTCTCCTTTTTTAAAAAAAAAAGAAAAGAAAAGAAAATGGAATAAATGAAGGAGGAAAGAATAAATCCATAAATATTCCTCTTGGTGATGTAAAATAAACAATCACAGGAGCCAGGTTTAAGAACATGTCAGTCTTTACATGGACTTATTTTTTTCCATTGAGTTAACCATCACTCTTTTTCCATTGATGTAGAGTGGGTGGCAACAGTTTGAGCCAATATAAAGTTATAATTTTTTTGCCACCAACAACAAGATCTTCAACAATAGATGGTTTTTTTTAGCGGCACACACTCTTAAGGGTTCATAATCAGATTGTTGTAACTTGATCTTTACTTCTGTTTGTATACTTTTTGCAGCATGTTTTACATGCATAAGTCATTATTTTGCATTTGTGTTGCGTTCTCATGTACACATTTAAACTTGGAGACATGAGTACCAAATATGTTGTGTGTCTTCTTTCTCTCACATCTTACATTTTCTGTCTTGTGTCTTTCAGGCTGAAGTTTGTCTTTGGGCCATGTGCGCTGCAAGCTTTGGACCTGCTAGACCAGCGTTCAGTCACCTGTCTGTCATCTCCCAGCGGACGCAAGGCTTTCCAGGTCTGTCATGCATCTGTCAACACTGTTTACTTCCTGCAAATGAATGTTTGCCTCCTGACACTCATTTATCACCATGATATCCACATTCTTCCACAGTAAAACAGTTTCCAACCTGTAGGAGCTCCATCATTAGTTTGTTTAGGAGAACTTTCATTCCAATGATTAAACCTATCGTGTTCTTGTGCTCCAGAAACTAGTTGGTCTCTGACTCTTGTTGACCCAATTTTATTCCTGTCACAGTTTTTCAAAATTCAGAGTGAAATCATGCAAACTCATGTGTGTTCTTCTCACCAAAAGAGCACATTATCACTTTAATAACAGTTAGTCAATATATTTGCATTAAGACCAACAAGATTAGCAGAACTACAGTCTTTTGGGTTTTTTCAGAAAAGGAAGAAGTGTAAGAGAAAGAATTCTTTCAGTGGATGTTGACATTTAATTTAGTTTTATTTTAGTCCGACTGTTTGAGAACATGGCCTATAATATTTTTTTACTTCTATTAAACTCTAGTTAAGAATCCTATTTGTGAAAATCCCCTCACTCACTGATCCTCACAAGTCAGAACATTTTAGTCCACTGTTTAATGCCAAAATGTCAGAAGCCCTTATTAACAAAAGGTCATGAGTCAAATTTTGCATGTATTTGTAGTTGGCAGTTTCAGGTGGTTTGAAAGAAAGCATTAAAAAAAATAACCTCCATTGGTTGTTTCCTGATAAATCGCTGAATCATCCTGTGGGACACGCACTAATCATGTCCCAGCATGGCTCAAACTGCTCAGTATTGTGTGAACAGCCAAGCGAAATTGTGCCTTGTGCCATTTTATATTTATAAAGGTCACATTAAAAGGTGTAACCTAACTCGCTGAGATTTTCTGACGTCTGTGGGTCACTTTATGACATCCCATCACTAATGTATCACTGCAAACCTTACACATAGAAACTCACTCTCCTCCCTCATTTTAGTTCTTTTTATTGTATCAACCCATCATTGTGTAAACTCACATATTTCCAAAAGCACTTTAAAAACACAGAATAATAGTCATTTTATGAAATAACTTTATATCTTACTATCAAAGAAGAAACTTTATTGCTCCCTAATCTTTAAATGAACTGAAGTCATGGTGTCCTCAAAGTTCAAGTGTAGGCTCAAAAGGACATAGAGGGACTTGCGGTGGGCGAAACAAGGCGGTCCACTGAGTCTGTGGTCACTATGACCCAAATTTCCTGTAAACTCCTTCAAGTACTGGCAAAAACAGATTTATAGAAGGAACTATAAAATACAATGCAGCTAAATCCAGATACGAGTTGTGTCCTCTCGGGACACTTTGAATTCAATTGTCCTAATTGTTTGATGTCATTCCTTCAAGGCTGACTGATGTATGTGGTCCAGCAGCATTTGTTGGAAATGATTAATACAATAGTCTATCTTTATTCTCCTCTCTTCTACATAAAAACCATCATTTATACAACCCCATTTCCAATGAAGTTGGGACATTGTCTAAAACGTGAATAAAAACAGAATACAATGAGTTGGAAATCCTTTTCAACCTATATTCAATTGAATACACTACAAAGACAAGATATTTAATGTTCAAACTGATAAACTCTGTTGTCTTTTTGTAAACATTCACTCATTTTGAATTTGATGCCTGCAACATGTTCCAAAAAAGCGGGGACAAGGGCAACAAAAGACTGGGAAAGTTGAAAATGCCCAAAAAACACCTGTTTGGAACATTCCACAGGTGAACAGGTTAATTGGAAACAGGTGAGTGTCATGATTGGGTATAAAAGGAGCATTACCTGAAAGGCTCAGTCATTCACAAGCAAGGATGGGGCATGGTTAACCACTTTGTGAACAACTACGTGAGCAAATAGCCTAATAGTTTAAGAACAACGTTTCTCAACGTACAATTGCGAGGAATGTAGGGATTTCATCATCTACGGTCCATAATATCATCAAAAGATTCAGAGAATCTGGAGAAATCTCTGCATGTAAGCGGCAAAGCTGAACACCAACATTGAATGCCTGTGACCTTCGATCCCCTCAGGCATTAAAAACCAACATCAATGTGTAAAGGATACTACCACATGGGCTCAGGAACACTTCAGAAAACCATTGTCAGTTAACACAGTTCATTGCTACATCTACACAAGTACAAGTTAAAACCATATATAAATATATATATAAAGCCATATATCAACAACACCCAGAAACGCTGCCGGCTTCTCTGGGCCTGAGCTCATCTGAGATGGACTGACACAAAGTGGAAAAGTGTGCTGTGGTCTGACGAGTCCACATTACAAATTGTTTTTGGAAATTATGGACGTCGTGTCCTCCGGGCCAAAGAGGAAAAGGACCATCCAGAATGTTATCAGCGCAAAGTTCAAAAGCCAGCATCTGTGATGGTATGGGGGTGTGTTATTGCCCATGGCATGGGTAACTTGCACATCTGTGAAGGCACCATTAATGCTAAACAGTACAACATATGCTGCCATCCAAGCAAGGTCTTTTTCAGGGACGTCCCTGCTTACTTCAGCAAGACAATGCCAAGCCACATTCTGCACGTGTTACAACAGCGTGGCTTCGTAATAAACAGAGTGCAGTTAACTAGACTGTCCTGCCTGCAGTCCAGACCTGTCTCTCATTGAAAATGTGTGGCGCTTTATGAAGTGCAAAATACGACAACGGAGACCCCGGACTGTTGAGCAAGTGTCAGGCAAGAATGGGAAAGAATTCCACCTACAAAGCTTCAACAATTAGTGTCCTCAGTTCCTAAATGCTTATTGAGTGTTGTTAAAAGGAAAGGTGATGTAAGACAGTGGTAAACATGCCCCCGTCCCAGCTTTTTTGGAACGTGTTGTGGGCATCAAATTCAAAGTTAGTGAATATTTGCAAAAAGACAACAGAGTTTATCAGTTTGAACACTAAATATCTTGTCTTCGTAGTGTATTCAATTGAATATAGGTTGAAAAGGATTTGCAAATCATTGTATTCTGTTTTTATATACGTTTTACACAACGTCCCAACTTCATTGGAATTGGGGTTGTACAAAATGTATAATGAATTCTGCTTTTTTTTTTCTTAGAACATCTCTGGGAAATGATGAAAGACCTCTTGTAGCACTTATAATGTTTAGATGAACCTTTATACAGTGAGGGTTCATTTCATCCTTAAACACATTATTTATACTTAAGGAGGTTTTAATGTTATATCCAGTGTCCAAAATACCTTCATTTACATGTGTTATCGTGTTTCATTTCAATATTTTGTGAATTAAGAGGAAATGAGGATTTGCAGACTGCTTTGACGCAGGTCTTACTGTACTTGTTGAACTGTTTGCGTAAGGGAAGCCTGTGGGAAGATCACATGTTTCTCTCCCTTTATTGTATCGGATTGCTTCACTGTTTAGTTGCAGCTGTGCAGCACTTCAGTTTCAACATCATGACTTACGCAGGGAGACATGCAGCTGTAGATGAACTGATATTAAAACAAATCATTAAATGAAAAACTAGCAACAGATCGCTGTTTATCTGATCTATCAAATGTGTCATAGTTAGTATACAATGGACCATTTAATCTACAAGATGTCACTAAAATCTATTTCTCCAACGCCAATTTCTAATGTTTCACACTTAGAGGACTCCGAATAGTTGACTGTAATGATGGAATTTGAGTATTTCATGGAAAGCAGTGAATGACCAGAGCAGTGATTTTTCTTTGTCCAAGTTGAATATTCCTGCAGTTTGACACTCACCTGCAGGTACAGACTCTTAAATTACATCATGCGATATTGGACATACCTCCAAGGTGGTTTTACAGCATGAACCACACATTAATAATCACAGAATGTTCTTTTTCTCATGACGATACAGTTTATTTTGTGTGATAAGCTGCTGTGAGTGTTGCTGCTGTGATCTGGTGGAGGTCTGTTTTATGTTAGCAGTATATACAGTTAGGGAAACATTAAGAGAGACTTGAGCGCTCACAATGTCTCATCGGTTGTTTTTCAGAGCCATGCCACAAATATTTATCTTACACTGCTCTCTGACTCTCAATTTCAACATGGATGGTGAGCGCCTCAAGGATAAGCTGCTGAAACCAAAGCAAGACAAGCGTTGCCTTAGTATAAAAGACTTAATATTTAATGTATATAATGAGTTTACTGACTTTAGGGTGATGAAAACTGGGAGTAAAGTGAAGATGGTACACTGAGGACCAATGGCTGAGTCATAACAGTGACCTTTCAGGATGGACCATATTTGGGCTGCATGTGAAAGTGCTGAGAGTTTGAGGATCCCTGTTGAACATCTTGAGTTGAATGAAATCTGTTACGTCACTATGGGGAAGTGACTCAGCAAGTGTCCTTACATTTCCATTTCCTGTAAGGTGGGAATAAAAAGAGGAGAAGAAAGCTAATCTGTCTCATCAGGTCAAATAATTAATCATCTTACATAAACAGAACATTTCTGGAACTTGCGATCTAACTGGGCTCTACGTCAGCTATTCGGAAGTTGATAAATTAACTAATGATTTCCTGTTAATATCCTGTGTCTGTGGGACAAATTGGATATTCTCATGTTGCTGTTGTTTTAGGTCTCTTCTTTCCGTAAAAAGAATGAATAACTTGTGAGAGTGTGCCATTTCACTGCTGGGATTTTTCAACTTGTGTCATTCCCTGTGTAATTCACTGATCTTTCCAGTAATAAAACTCCAACTGTGTGGGCAGGAACACTCTATGGATGTTCAGTCTTTAACTCGCTGATGAGGACAGATGTGCGGCAAAGATTAGTTCATGAGGTAGTTGATTGAGATTATTTTGGTAATTGATTAATTATTTAATTCAGTCAAAAATGGCAAAACACTTGCTGTTTCTGCTTCATCAAATGTGAGGATTTGCTTGAAAATAAATAAATACATATATTAGAGCCAGACTGATATATTGGTCAGCCAATGTTGGCTTTTGGCAGATATATTGGTATCGGCATATGTTTGTTTGGGTTTTTTTTTTAAAGTTATATACACAACACTTTATGTTATTTGATCATTTTTCTTAATTCAAGTTGAATATATATGTACATGTTTTTGTTGCCGTAGGTGTTTTATTATTTATAGGAATTTATAATGATTAAATTCCTTGTGAAGTTTACAGTTTATAATGTTTATAATTAAACTGTAAAACATCACAGCCTCTAATATATATCTTTATCACAAGTGTTTGATAACCACATCGCAAAAACATTCATTTTGTGCATATATTCTATAGATTAAACCTAACCCTCAGAATTATTTATTCCCTCATAGCAGTATTGACATCGACCCCAAAAATCTGGTATCAGTCACGCCCTGTTATAAATGACTGCCAGTTGAACAAAACTAACAATATTAATATATTTTTCAATTATTTTTGATATTTTAGAAACAAAAATACTCAGTTTGGGACTCATCAGATAGTATATTTGCAGGATAGAAAAGAATGATCACCTATGACTATAATATTTTCTGTGCCTCTGGTCATGTTTGACACTGCTTCCAACTGAGCAAGAATGTCTTTATAAACCAGTGAAAGGGGCAGTTGAGACGACGCTGTGCTAATGTGCTCCCCAACTTCTCCAGTTTTCTACTGACTGGAATGTAAAATAAACTTTGTCCCACAGAAGAAAGCTTTTTAGCACTTGAGGTAGTTCATTCAGTGCACACATGGGACAGGCCGTGTGTGTATTTGTGTATATATAACTTTTATATGAGTCAACCACTAGTGATGCAGATGTAGGTCAGTGTAGATACAGGACCTGTGTGTGTGTGTGTGTCCATTTGACTTCATACAGCTTTAAATTTCCGGCCCTTTTCTGGGATGTGGAACCAGTGGACAGAGGGCCGTCCAACCTCCTGACCCTCTGGCTTGTGGTGGTGCCCCGCTCTCCAGGCTCCCACGAGAGTCGAGCATTTCAGGCAGAGACGGATCCGGATCTTTGCCCAGGCTTTGACTCTCACTGTTCATGGCAGTTCTTAACGTAGTTCCTTGTTGTAGAAACCTGGATCTCTGCCAGACAGTGAAGGCCCGCAGTTTGTGGTGTCTATTCAAGATATTAGCCGCCAGCAGTGCCACATAATCTAAGTTGCCAGCAGAGAACAAAAACAGGCCCAAATGTGAGCTGGTTTTCAATAAACCAGGCTCCTTTAGAGATTGTAGCAGTTCTTGGACTGGTCTCACAGTTTTACAGCTTCTAGCCTTGCATCTTGCTGTAAACTACGCTTTATTCATCTTTGCTGACATGTGTGAAGTCCATGTAATTGTCTCTTTAGGCCTTATTTATAATGAGGTGTCACCCTGAACAAATGAGGTGTTTTTACTTTTGTAGGTCACAGGAGAAGGTAATTTACTAAAGCTCTGGAGAATAATGGAGCCTGCTCTCCCATCTTGGGAGACATTAGTTATTGGGAAGTGTCAAGCTAATCCCGCGACTTAATGTTCTCGTGTGTCATGTGCATGAGGACGAGGTTTAAATCACCGTCTGCAGCTGAGTGTGCGCGCCAGCATTCACCGACTGCAGAGGCGCTGTCATGTCAGCTGAGGCCATTAGGCACCACATGCAGCTTGTTTAAAAATGCATCATTTCTATCCCGTCTCCTCCAAATAACTAATGTGAAACGATGAGGTTGGTGGAAGCAACCTCACCTTCAACCCAGCTGCCGTTCTCTCACTTCTGTGCATCATTTAGAAGGAGAGTCCACCCAAAAAACACACTCTCTAATGGGATATTCCAGTTATTTTAGACTTTAAAATCAGTATTTAAAAAGAGACAAGCTGGGAATCTCAAATCTTTATCATCATTGTATTTGCTTGATGGGCTTACAGCTGTGAATTAGAAGAATTAGAAGATGTGCTTGTTTCCCAGTAAAACACCATGACCTCTGTGATAATGTGGGAACACTTTAATTTCACACATGAAACAGCTGAAGGACTCCTCTCCATATGACATCATCACATCAATCATCACTTTGCTGTGCTTTTTAAGGACAAAAGGGTTCAAATTCAAAAATGAGAAAGAAGAAACCATTTGAAAATTAAAAAAGAATTTAAAAAATATAAATTTTTACTTTGACATTTAAGAGTTTATTTTAATTATTGAATCTAAAAACAGAATTTCGTTAGAAGAGAAAACCTTATTAAAAGAAAAGTAGCTGAGTATATGAAGTGTTGTCGGTGGCCGTCAACTTTGAAGCACGGAGGAAGATGTCTCCGTTTACTCTGAGACATTTTCACGTCTTCACTGCTCTGATCCTCTGAGCTCAGGCAGCCATGTCCAGACTCATTGCGGGACAACTGGGACGCAGCAAAGAAGAGCTTGTTTGCCTTCATGCCTTTCCATGCTTCAACTGTCTCCGCTGCTCATCAGCTGCGCCGCACGCAATTGGCAGCCTACACATACCGCAATCATACTTCCCTCCATAAAGACACGACTCACACTTGTTTCTGTATGACCTTTCAAATACGAAATTCGAAACTCACAAGCTGCCACATATTTAAATGTTCTTTGCATGAATTTATTGCAGGTGATGGGAGGCTCGGGACGTTTGTACACCTGCTTCGTGTCCTGCCACTACTGCCCGTGCCCGGCCTTCGCCCACACCGTGCTCCTCAGAAATGAAGACCTGCTGGTGAGTCTCAAACAAACTGCTACACTCAGAGAGGCCTGGGTTTCCATTCTTGAGTACAACTGTTCATACACAGTGGTCCTGCTGGGGTTGAACATTTGCAAAACAATATATATATATACGGGAGAGTAAATAGAGTAGCATATTTACACACAGCCATTGTGTCTCGTCAGCCGAGCGTGAATCCTGGAGAGAACGGTCGTCTGGGTCAACAGCGAGAACCGAGCACACGTCAAAATGTGCCTAACAGATGTATTGTGGTCGCGTCGTGTTTTTGTCTGCTCATCGAGGGGCGTCTCCGTCTCTCTGAATGGATGTTTGTACTTGTGCTGTAGCTCTAAATATCTGCCAACAAATAACCTCATCCTTGCTCCAAGTATTATGAAGACTCGTAACCCCTGGAGGATGCAGCTAAAATCAGTGTGAGAAACAGAGAGCTGAACCCGACCGTGGAGACTCCCCTCCAGTCCTTCGGCACCACTCGTATCATTCCCCATGAAATCATAACTGAGGACGGTAAAACTAAAGCCATTTGCCGCCTCATCAAACTGGTGATGAAGCTGGAGCCGACTTCTTTGAGTCGATTTTTACAAGTTCAAACCTGTCAACACTTAAGTGACTTCGTGACTTTGACCGTGCAGCCTGTGGTCCTCCCCCGCTGGAGCCACTATGTTACTTCAGGGGCTCTGCAGTTTCCAACATGACTGGATAAGGCCAGACCAGGTCTGATCTGGCATATAGGTCAGAGGAAAGATAAAGCTGCAGGAGAAGGCCATGAGCTCGCAAACAAGAAAAAAATCCTGCTGCACGTTTTGCCTTTTTCACCTCACGTTGGCTCATTGCTTATGTAAAAGACTAATCCACAGACGTGTTAATGTCTTATTTATAATGCATGGAAAGGGCTGACAGTGAAAACAAATAGGTCATTAACAACGTGTTAATATTTATAATAACAACGTGTTAATATTTATAATAACTAAAGAAACTTCTGTATGTGCCCGCTGACACATTTACTGCACAGTTACTTTTCATTCTGCTCACACGTTTAGCTACTGCAGTTACTTCTAGATCTGTTTGGAAAAATAATACACACTCAGACTATTCTTCATAAGTGCTTTTCTTTTATAGACATGTTTATAAATTGAAATAAATATTGGAAATGGTCCTGGCATTTCCTTTGTGACTATTATTTTCAGATTGAAGATTACTCAGTGGAAACATTTCAACAGGCTAGAGCCCAGTGGCATCTTTTCCAGTCTGATCCGACTGTCACTGGCGCTTCATGTTTGTGTCATTAATCACGCCGGTGTCCATGTTCATGTGATGAGTCAGTGTCTACGCTCTTTTGTCTCTCAGTGCAAACACATCTTGGCCGCCTACCTGTGTCAGGCCACGGGCATGAGTCAGCAGGAGAGCGTGTCTGATCAGCAGATGTCAGTGCTGCTCAGCGGGACCGCAGCCCCGTGACACCCAGGTACACTCGATAATGGGTACGGCAGGTGGACCGGCACACCTGGCTCCACAGGGGGGGACAGCGCGGATCCCCTTGGACGAGAGCAGATGTTTTAAAAGGGGACACTCCGGGTCACCGGCGAGAGGATGGGAGCACGGGAAAACTTACCAAGGTTCCTGCTCTTATGTACGTCTCTTTGAAAGGCACCAGATGTTGCTTTATTTGTTTTTTCTTTTGGAGGAGTTCTTAATCTGTTTCCAGGGTAACGAAGTCTGTGCTGTGTTATTTTTAGGTCATTTCATTCTCGAGTTGCATCAATTAGGGAAGTAGTGATTTACTCCAGAGACATTTTTAAAGTATGAATGTATGTTTTTGTCTACATGTGTTACTTGTAAATATAAATTCTTATATGATTTTCAATGCACATTTTAAGGAATAAAAGTCTGATCTGTAACAATATAAACATTGCCTTTATTAACAAAATATTTCACCATACATACAGATCGCATCATGTTAAATAGCAGTATCAGTTTGCAGTCATAGTTCTGTTGAATGAAAGAAAGAAATGGCCTGAAGAAGAAAGGTTGAACGTCAGCTGTTCAGATGTTTTTTTCCTGATTAGTAATGAAATGACACGAGAGCACACTGACAGATATTTGGAATGAAAGGCAGGAATGTTGAACTACATCAACTCGTTATTGTCCGTCTTACCTTGAAATCACAAAAAAAGGCAATAGTTTGACATCAATCAATAGCTCGTAGAAAGCCAGACACCTACAGTACTTATTTTAACACGTCAGTCAAGAAAGACGATACAACGCTACAGTGCAGTTACAGTATATATGTCTCCATTGGAATGTACTAAAACATTGGCACACTCCTGTGTTTTAGCCCTTGAAATAAGTCAGAGGTGGTACACTGTACATAACGGCAACTGAGGGGAGATCACCAAGCAGTGGAGGCAAGTGCTCAACTCAAGAACGACAACGACGGCAACAACAACAACAACGTGGTTCGACACCAATGAAGCACACCAAACAGAAAATCTAAAAACATCAGTGCAATGTGGTTTCATTTGTGTAGTGATAGCTCTCAGGTGACCGAAAATACCTTAGTTTTTTTTTTTTTTCACATATATTTTCACACTCCAAACAAGACTCTGCTCGTCTGACTTAATTCAACAATGCAAACTTTCTTGGTGATTTAACAGCTCTCACCTCCATCTGCATGAACACACACTCCTGAGGCGGAGCATCAAGTGCTTTAAGGACTGTGTCTGTGGGAAAGTAGCGCTGCACCATGAGCACTATCAATTGCAAAGGATATCAGGAATTCATCATTAGTGTCTCCTGCTTCACCCTTTAAAGATCATCTCTATCTTTGTGGGTTCAACAGTCGTGTTTGCTTGGACAAGTGTTGGATCATTAGTAATTGATTAAAACGTGTCCTTAATGCAACACATTTTAGTCATTTTCCCCGAAATGAAACGGCTAATCTCAGCTAAGTCAGTGACTTCAGCAGCATATGAAGGACTAACTGCATTAACAGGCCAAATGAGAGCCTCGGGATCCCAGCTGAGACTTTGTGATTTGGGGGGGGGGGGGGGGGGGCTGGACTCCTCAGGCAAGTGATATTCATGTACAAAGCAATGGTGCTTTGTTATATAAGCCACTACATGCACGTGTACCAGGGTGAGGAAGGGTTAGGGTGCTTACAGTTTGTCATTAATTGGCTCAAGACAAAGCAGCTGAGGATACTCTGCAGACATCGTGTTTCTATGAAGGATACGATCAGTTTCCCACTTCCTGAGCTTCTGTCTTAAGATATGTTGGTGTGGAAAGGACTGGGAGCAGCACCGCAGGTGTGTTTCCCTGACTTACAGCTTCTCATGTCTCGGGTCTGCGTGACCGACTCAAATCTTTCTCTTCATCTAGTGGTCACGAAAAAACACCTTTCTCTGGCTCAAAGCTGCAGGGGTCACAGGATTCATGTACGACCCCTGTGGCTGTGAGAGATGACTCATGCAATATGCAGCATTTCTTTCTTTTTTTTCTTTTTTTCCCCCTTTTCTTATTATATTTGTTGCATGAGAGGCTCTGTTGTTCTTGGGGATATAGCAGACTACTGTGTGCCTCTGTATACATTTTTGTTGTGGAGGATTTAGTGCAGCAACACCTGCAAACACTGGCACTTAGTTAAAGGCAGCAGCTTAGTAGAAAACTCTGCTATACAAAAGGTATTTTACGGTCTTATTTTGGGTCGTCTATGAGCAATAACAGTTTTATAACAGCTACTTTCAACAGGTGAAGCCTGTGCTGAGGATCATGACAATGAATTCATTTAAAAAAGGGTCACAAGCAAAAAAATAAGCACGGATGCTGACTACTTCTATTGTACCTTTCTAGGTCCACAAGCACAGATCTAGCCTCACAAAGTTTATGTTTTTTTTAGTTGATCTTGTACATTCTCAAAAAAGATAAGGTGTTGTAAATAAATAAATAATTAAACAGTGGCACTGATTGTTGACAGTAAAAAACAGCAGGAGTGTTTTAAGGTTGTAACAGGGTGGAGTCAGAATGATAAATAGCATTTCAGAATGTAGCAAAGTTTGGATCCTATTCACAGTCCTACAAATCCAGTTAGCTTCAACAGTTAAAAAAAAAAAACCTAAACAAACTCCTTCACAATACAAAAGTTACATAAGACTCTCCATTCAACATTTCACTGCTTGACCCCTGATACTTGGCACGATTCATAAATAAATGTCCACATTCAAGGCGTGATTGACATCTTCTTCACAGATCATACCCTTGTTCTTGTAAACATTAGAAACACATGGACATAAAATTCAAAACTGAAACAACAGAACTGACATGAAAGACTCTGTCACGGCCCTCTATAGCAGAGGGTCGATGGTCATGTGGATCTGGTCTCTGTTGCGCCTGCTGCCGTTGGAGCTGAGGTACAGATCCTCCCGGCGGCACAGGAAGTGCCGGGCCAGGATCTTGCTGAAGGTGTTCCTGAAGTCCTCGATGCGGTAAGCGTAGATGATGGGGTTGACCGCGGAGTTGGCGTGCGACAGAATGATGGCCACGTACATGACAATGGGCGACTTGTCCAGCTCATGGTAAAACAGCGTGAGGCAGTTGAGGATGTGGACGGGCAGCCAGCACAGAGCAAACAGTCCCACGATAATGGAGAGGGATTTGGCGGCCCGGATCTCCCGCTGCAGCAGCCCGTGGTGATGGCTGTCCCCGTTGCCCACACACTTGAGCTCAATCTGTCTCATCTGCTTCCTGGCCACGGTGAAGATCTTCAGATAGATGCCCAACATGATGATCAGCGGTAGCAGCACGCACACAAAGAAATTAAAGTAGACCATATAGTGCATGTCCACCACACTCTCAAAGTAGCATTGGAGCTTGCAGCTCCATAACAAGTCTCCACTCCTCTGCCCCTCCGTGAGGCTAGTGTTTGTAGTGTTGTCTGCATCGGAGCTGTTGCTTTTGTTCTTGCAGCCAATGTGCTTATTGTTCCAGCCAAAGAAAGGGATCAGGCCGATGACAAAGGACAGGATCCATAAAATAGCGATGATCTCTCTGGCTGTCTTTCCCGTCATCAACTCCTTGTACCTGGAGGAAACACAGCAGAGGTTACTTTCTGTTTATTTAAAGTATCTATTTAAAGTATTTTCAAGTTGGCAGTTTTAGGACATGTGCTACTCTGAAAATAGGAGACTCTAGAGACTGAGAACAGGCCAGCTGTGACGGATAAAACATGTGACAACAGACTGCAAACATGACTTCTTGTCTTTTCTGTGATCTTATAATTTATTTGAACTATTTTATGTTGTGTGTATATTTGCCCATGTACCTCTCATGCCTGTGTCTTCATTTCATTTTCTTTCAAAAGTCTCAAAATCACAACAAAACTGGAGGCTAGCAGAGCGGTCTGGTTAGTAAGACTTAAATGTTGATCTTGGATCTTGGTTTGTGTCCTTGGCTTCAGTCGTGCAGTTTGTTGGTGTGGCCTAACTGACATATCACATCCTTCCCACATGGCTCCCATGTGTTTGCTCACAACAATTATTCTAGTGAATCCTCTGTTTTCAGTGGAAACGACACCCTTTAATTCAAGAGAAATTTTAACAGCTGCAAAACATGACAATATGAGAAAAAAGTAATTAAAAGTAAATAGCTGAAGGGAATTTCCACTTTTAAGAGAGTGGTGTAATAAGTTGCAAAATGAAGATGTTGCAGCTGCAGTCTCTGACAGTGTCTCACATGGTGCTTTGTTTCATTTTGTACAGCCTGCATACTCTGTGTATTTTCTTTTACACACCTCAGTTGAGATGTGAGGGTGACTCACATCTTTGCGGTATTATCATTTACTGTAAGCTGGAGAGAACGGTGACAAAGTTAGCAACTGAAAGCTTCCATCCGCCAAAATACACTTCACTTTTCTCACCCTTGTACTGTATTGAAGCAGATACTGTTGCACTAGTTCCTTTTCATGTTTTGACACCTCATGGATGGGTGAAGGTTGAGCCTCAGCTTCATAAACTTTACACTGACTCCACATGTCACCCATAGAGCTGCGGCTTCACTGACAGCCTCGGCGCAGCAGGTGCAATAGAGACTGCAAGTCGAGATGCAGGGCTGACTCACACTAGTGCCGTCCTGACTGTCGCCATCATATGAACTGCACTCAAAGCAGAACCAGCAGTTTCCTTTAAGTGATTCAGACGAGCATCAGCATGGATATGACTCACACTCACACACACACACACACACACACACGAGTCAGCCTGTGCCTGAAGTGCCCCAAATAATTCATCTGACCACTGTAGCTGAAGTGCACATTCACATTATATCAAAACTTTAAATGGCAATTTATAATAATCCACTGTAAATCATCATTAAAACCTCAGTGAATGACAGGAGAGTCGTTAGTGAATGATTAATAAGTAAGTTCTAACATTAATCTGTTGTGTCATTTACAAGCCATTAGCTAAATTACTGTTAATGAATCATATTATAAATGACAAAATGGATTTGTTGTTCTGTAATTAAAAAACATAAAAAATCACTTCACTGTGTTTCATTACTTAACATTTTTTAATGGATAGTCAAATATTTTAAAGGATGAGTTCACACTTAAAAAAAACCCCAAAACAATACTCACACTCTCTGCCCTAACAGTGTGTAGTGTCCCGGAGCTCTGCCCACACACACACTAGAGCTTCAGGACACACACCAGACAGTCTGACCCAACCAAATCATCTCAAAACAACCAAAACCACCAAATCACAATGTCATTATAATTCTATTTGATCTTAAACAGAGAGTACACGGAGGCAGAATACCTGACCACAATGACTGATAGAAAACTAAGAAACATGCTGACAGTGTTGAGACTGAGTGGACGCAGCCTGACCACAGAAACAGGCCGTCACGGGCAGAACAGACGACGCAGGCTGTGTTTGCTTTGTCATAAAAAAACAGATTGAGACAGAATCTCACTTCCTCTTATACTGGGAAAAATATGGAAATAAGGATTTGTGAGAGATTTTATTTAAAAAAAAAAAACGAACCCAAAAAAAACATATGTATTCTTTCTGAATCTACTCCTCATCCTGACCCTCAGAAACTGTGTGGAGAAGTTCATGTGCAGTAATGGCTGAAAAATAGACTATACACCTTTTCCTTTCTGATGATGATGTAAAGTGTTGCGTGTACACTGATGAATTGACGCCTGAGTGGTTCAAGCCTGAGTTGTATTTCTCTTTTCTGACTCCAGTGACAACACAGTGGGAACCCATGAGCTACATCACCTTGTCTGTGCTGTTTCACTTCAGCTATATTTTAAGCGTAGCAGGTACTCACATCCCATTTCAAAAGGTTGATCAATCAATCATAAACAAACAGGCAGAAACTATTCCCCCTCATCTGTAGCTTAGATTTATGACACTTAATTGATCAGAATCACGTGTTAATCTGTAGTAACATATCCTGTATTAATATTATGATTGATTATTTATTGTTGACTCATTGTTTCTCAGAAATACAGCTTTAATTGTTTAAGTAGACATAGTTATACATTTTAACCTCATTTGAACCAGATGTGCATGTGTGCTGATATTAAAAACAGCACCCTCCCCACTGACTGCTGGCTGTGGTTGTCTTCTGTTACCACACGCAGCAGTGCCACTCATATCTGACTTTTTGATTTCAGTTTGTAAGCGTGTCAGGCAGTGGTCACACAGGCAATAGCTGTTAGAAGGAAGAAAATCCTTGTTGATTTTGGCCACTCCGAGTGATTTTTCTATGGATAAAGCTATAAAATGAAGCCAGCGTCATGCTTTGAACAGGCTGTGAGATATGAAAGTGAAGCCAGACTGTGAGGAAGTGGCTTCAAACGATAGAAAATATGTGACTTGATTGCAAACACTTCCTGTCTGTGTCTGTTTACAGATGAACAGTTTGTTTGTAAATGAAAGTCATGTTACTGGAGACGACGCAACTTTTTAATTATTAGCCCAGTCTACTGGCATTATAAGAATCATAACAAACGTAAAAACAGTCAATTATTCATCGGTGGTGTGCGCCTATGAACATGCGACACCCCCCCCCCCCAAGCAGGGAGGAGAGCCGGTCTCCATGAATAATACACCACTCTGACCACACAGAGAGGAGGCGAGGACACGATGACCTGCACACCTCCACATCTCCCCCGTATGTCTCCATCCTCTTCTTCCCCTCTGTCAAACATGCAGTGCATTTCCCAGGGGTCCCGCACATCGCCCCTCACTCTCTTTTTCTCTCTTTGGAGGCAGAGAACGGCCGGCCGGCTGAATGGATTAGTTCTGGCATGACGACAGCACGCTGGCATCTATCTTTGTTTTGCTTTCTTCTCTCTTTTTTTCACCCTGCTCTGTTCTTTATACATCACTTCTCTTCTCTCTTCGGCTGTGCTTCCGCCTAGGGCCATAGACCTCTGCCAGGCCACACACACACACACACACACACACACACACACACACACGCACACACACTAAATGTTCACAACATCCGTTTAAATGCCTGGCAGTATCCACAGCTCAGCTTCAAACACAGTGTAACAGGTGGCCGACCGTTCACGCTGATAACACTGAAGGGATGTTTTTCTTCAGGCAGTCTGGCTGTTTGTATGCAAAATCAACTGTGCAGCATTTGCATTATGAATTGTATTTGTGAGTACGTCTTTTACAGACAAGTTGTACAACTTGCACGACTAGTTGAGAAAACAACCATGTAAAGCAGCCACACATTTGTAAAGCTCTCATGCTCTTCAAAGATCAAAATCATCAAAGATATGATGATACAAGAAATGTTTTGACAGAAGACAGGAAGAATAATATAGATAAACTATTTCTCTGCGTGTCCTGCTGTGAAACTCAACTGCTACTCCTGTGAATCTTTTTTGTTCCAAGATGACAAAGTGTCGTTCCAGCCAAAGGTTGCATGTCGGAAATCAAATACTCATCATCTGCCCGTAGGTTTGATAGTTGATTTTTTCTTCTTCGTAGAAAACAGAGGCGGTGGTCAGCTTGGTTTTACTACAATAATACAAATCGTTACAACCTCCGACCAGTGATTTCCATGAGATTAACCCTTTAACCTCCTTCAAGCTCAACAGCACTCTGTGCAAAACAAAAAAAAAGTCCTGACACCTGACAAAGACTCTCTGGCTGGTCACCAATTTGTCCAGACTGAAATATTTCAACATCTGTTAGATGGATTGTTATGCATTTTTATATGAACATTCATGGTCTCCAGACAATATATCCTAATGACTTTGGTAATTTCCTGAGTTTTCATCATGGAGCTAGATGAAAAATCAGGAAATTACCAAAGTTATTCCCTGTTGATGTTGACAACAAGAAGACTTAGTACAATCCATACTAACCCTAAAAATCCTACTGTACCCTCTAAACACAGCAAGTGTTCTCACTGTCATTTAAAAGTTGGTGCAGTTGGTGTTAAACATTGGATGAAACTGAAATGCTTCAACTCATCTTAAATCATTGTTTAGATTTCCGATCCGAAAAATTGAAGATCACCATACACCATACACACATCGTTACCCAACTCCTAATTATCTGACAGCTAATCTCAGGTCATTTCAGGACTCTGCATTTGTTGTGGGGAATGTATTCCTCACTGATAATCCCTCACTGTTTATATCTGATGCATATTTCCATCTCCACCCTGTTTTCTGATCATTATCCGTGTCGGACAAATCAAAAAATCTTTATCAGTTATACTGCAAGTTGGCGTCACGTTTCCTAATTTTTTAATTTACATCAAGAGTGATTTGGGAAGTGCCAGGGTGGTTTAACAGTCAACACTTTACCACACCCACTTTAACTGTCCATTGAAATGAGGAAGCTGAAAGCAGCCAGAGATGATGCTCACCACTGACCAGAGCAAGGATGAAGCCAGCGGTGTTAGAGCAGACAATGCTTCCAGGGCTGGGACGTGCCTGAACAGATGATTTGAGAAGTCAAACAGGACAAAATAACTCGAGGGTCTTTTTGTTCTGAGAAATGTGAAGAGGGAACTCAGAGGGCTTGAGGAGAGCGATGAGGGGGCGAGCCGCTCTGCTATCTCCTGGGGTTTAAAACATCTGGCTCTGGTCTTTCACTTCCACTAAAAACAGCTGAGAAAACACTTTAATCTAAGACTGAATCGTGGCCCCAAAGGCCTGCAGACTGGCCCAACTCACTCACACACACACACACACGACATGCATGAGTGCGAGTTCACACACACCAGCCATCGATGTGGACATGTAACATGAGCTGGGTATAGACACACACATTTTATTATCACGTGTGTGAGTGTTGTGGGAGTGGTGTGGTTGAGCTATATAACTATATAATGTCATGTTGAAACTTCTTACAGAGAATGTTATGAGCGTGTTTAAAGAAAATAAAATGTTTACTGTGTGAGAAGGTAGTAGAGGGTGCCGTTTATTTTGTCGTAAGTCAAAAAATAGAAGCACAAATGGGGATTTTTATACCCCTTGGTTGGTAGCAGACCATCCCACACTCGTGTCAAACTGTCCTTTCTTGCCAGAGTTTGAAGCTAATGGAAATGACAGCACATCAACCGGCTTAGCAACAGCCCCACAGTGCAAAAAACAGCCTCCAAACCACAAGGAAACTGTAGCAACTGTTTCCTCCCTTAAAAAAAAAAACAAAAAAAAAGACAACTCTCTCTGACATGGAGAAATGCCAGAAACAACAGCAGCAGCAACAACACCTGGACACAGACAATTCCTATCTGATAAGAGAGGTTGTATTCTTCAGTGTGCGGACATGTGTCTCTGCTGGCAGCTGATCTGCTTGTTTGTGTTTCGTCAGGCTCACTGTGGACACGCTCGCTGGATCTGTGGCCTTTGGCCTCAGGATCAATAGAAGTGGCAGCTATGGCCAGGTATCGATCCATGACAAATTAGCATTTAAATGCTTTGCATCTTTGCACAAGTGCCTGATGATATGCACATCAGATGGCGACTGTGGTCAACTAAGACCAACTGTATTTTAAAACTGTAAGTAATTCAAGTAGCTACTTACATGAAGGTTTCTTGTGCATCTGCAGTTGGAATACTTAAAGTCACAGGCAAATGTAAAGTGGCATCACCTGAATCCTTCAGGTTATAGAATCAAGATTATAAATCAGTCACCTCAATCATTAATCATGTGCCGCAGTCAGATTGAAACCATGTAGAGGTATTATCTGATTATCATTATGAGTTTAGATATTAACCACAACTGTTTTCACACAAGGTAGATAAGCTCTGTGGGAAACTGACTCATAAGATCACAGAGCTGATACTCATCTTCCACCATCTGAATTCAAATGATTACAATAGGGGACATGTGTCAACATTTAGGGGATTTACACATATTTGTATGTGTAAAAAAATGTTTTTCTTTTATGAAGACGATTTAAAAGGTGGTCAGTATTTTTCTGCTTATTTAGTACCTGCATTACCAAGTTATTACAAGATTAAAGCCACATTTCCAGCAGAGAAAAGACTGGTTGGCTGAAATCCAAAAACCAACAGGGGTCCCTGCCAGAGGTCAAAGAGTTCCCCTGAAATGAGGATTATAATTCACTGATTTAACTCATTAGAAGAAAGTAAAATGAGAGGTGGTTTAAGAGGTGTTTCATCGTCTACACATTGTCATCTTCACGCCTACAGCACTAATCTGTTAGATGGAGTTTCCTAGGGAAAAACCAGTAACAGCTTTCAACAGCAGAAAAAGATTGCACATTACTTCCACATCAGAGATTAAATAAAAAAACCTAAAAATCTCACCTCAGAGGAATTTTGACGGCCAGATATCTATCTATAGCAATGGCTAGAAGACTGAAGATGGAGCTCTGGGTCAGCACCAGCACAAAACAGGCCAGGAAGAGACATCCATAGAAGTCCAAGTGTATGCCGACGCTGATGGTTATGGCGAAGGGGATGGCGAGGCAACCGACCATAATATCAGCCACAGCCAAGGACACCAAAAAATAGTTGGTGGCGTTCTTCAAAGTGGTGTTGATCGCGACAGCCCAGCAAACCAGGACGTTGCCGGATATGGACAGAACAGCAATTATTACTTCAATCACGATGTACAACGTAGTCATCTCAGCAAGAGTGTGACGGGGGACCGAAATCTGCAGGCTGTTCACAGAGAAGAAGGTCACACACACACACACACATACACACACACACACACACACACACACAACCACACAGCTCCTAGTCCCGATGGAGTAAAGTCTTTTCGCTGTAATCCAGGAATATTCCACAAGTGTGAGCAGCAGAAGCAGCCATCTGTGTGAGGAAGAAAATGATCTGATTTAACAAAAAGCTAGAATACTTCTGCATCACAAAGTTGAGTAAATATGTAATAGCTGCTTATTACTGCATTCATCCCTCCGCCTGCTGCGTAAATCTAACTATTGTAAAACAGATAATGTGGAGATGGTTTCAGCTCACCTTAATGTACCTGCACATCGTCTGTGGATGTTTTCACACCAACAGCGTCCGAACCGTGGAGCGTTTGTGCGGCATCTGTCACACAACTCCTCAACACAGCAGTTTTGAAGTAGAGCGAGAAACGCGAGAAAAAAAACTCTCAATTCAGAGGGAGGCCACGCCCCAAATACACACACACACACACACACACACACACACACACACACACACACACACACACACACACACACACACACACACTCTCTCTCTCTCTCTCTCACGCGATTACACATGTAGCTTGATAAAGGTGGAATCCCTACGCGTCAGGTCCGCAGTGCGTAATTACGCGCCAATTAAACACGTGCTATCCCGTTTAATGTCACCGCTGTCTTGTGTGTACAGCACGCACACGCACACGCACGCACACCGGCACGGCTAAACAAACACACGGGTGCATCTGGTTTCAATCAGTCCGAAATCGGAGTTTTGCCCACGCACTAAAGCGACGCCAAACTGGGTTTAGTCATGTTTTTAAAGTGTTCGCGAATTATTGTTTAGCTTCCTTTCCTGTCTGACGCAAAGTCAGCGAGTAACGTAATGAAATAATCATTTTAAAGAGAAGAAAAGGCGCATAATAATAAGATGTGTGTTAGAATTGGTGATGAGTAACTGTCCACATGATTAAACAGTGTTCAGCGTCATCATCAAACAAATCCTGTCAAGTTTGCCCTCTACTCATTCAGGTCTTTGTTTCATTCAGTGTTTAAATATTTCAATCCATTTTTAAAATGAGCTGCCAAAAGTGAACCCTATCATAAAAGGTGTGTGAGTGTGCAAAAAGCAGGCAACCCTTTTCCACTCCGTGTTCCCACATAACCCAATGTTTTACAACCCTGGCACGGTGCTTTTAATGGGCACAGTGGAAAAGCAGTTTAACCTAAACTGGAGCAAGACAAGAATCTATTTAAAACACACTCAGCGCTACACTGAGAGGCTGCTGAGCACACACACACACACACACACACACACACACACACAGCTTCACTAAACAACAGTGCATCTTTGTGCCAAAACTGTTACACGAAGAAAACATGAAAGAAAACTTAACAATCCTTTATTAAGCAATGTTCATCCAACAGGTCTTCAAATCTGACATCCGTGAATAGAAAACTGCAGACATTTCTGTGCACATTCTCACCTCTCGGGATGCGTTTCTCGTAAATAAATAAATAACACTTTTATCTTTCAAAACATAAGGGCATCTGCAAATGGAGGCGTGCTGTGCCTCATAAGATAGTAAAAGTTATTCTCTCCTTCATAATTTAACATGGCATGCGAAATATAGATATCTGTTTTGCAAAGCAGCTGCAGTACCATAGTTGTCGAGAGTCTCGATGGGAGGGAAATGGCACAGGAGGACACGGTACGACGGTTGGATTCGGTCGATCCTCAGAGATCAACCTCTTCTCATTAAAAAATATTTCTACAAAACTATTCAGCAACTCTCGCGGTGCTCAGTCGGTTTTTTGTGTCTCGTCCCAAGTGGCAGCGAGGGTTCTTCTAATCTCTACTACACATTTGAAGTGGGAAAATATAAAAGCTTCAGTTCAACTCAAACCTGTCACTCCAGCTTGTTTTAACAGTAAGCACTCAGCACGACAAGTGATCGATTCTTCTGAGCAACGTTTCAATACATTTGGGCCAAAACTGACCAAAAAGTTGAATTCACTCTGGTTCACTGCATGTTGTTCAGTCACACTGGGCACACAGACGGAACGTTACACTTCTAACCATGCATAGATAGTCTTGTATAGATTTGTGTTTTGGCAGAAAATTTGGCACGCGTTCAAAAAAACGACACAAAAGGTCAGAACATTTCCCAACAGAGCATTTGATTCACAAACAACACCGATAATTAGCAAATAACCTTTAGAAAAGTGTTGGAAGCACAGAGTGACATGGGAGCTGAGTGCACAAACATCTGAAAAATGTGTGTCTGGAAAAATATCTATCATTTCAATAAATGATATCATTTTGTCATTTTATCTTCAAAAGAAAGTCTCTCAAAGTCAATACCAAGGAATGAATAAAACTGAACTCTTTTGTGCTACATGCCACTAAAAGGCTTGAATAGTATCCTGCACCTTAATATCACCTGCTGTCACTTGTCTGTGAATCAGATGCTCCAATGACGCTTTCAGCTGGTAAAAATGAAAGAGGACAATGTTCTCACTGAGTGCAGTGTTGTTGAGTTTAGACCATGACACTGACTGTGGTGTCCTGGTCAGTGAGAGAAGAGAAAACAGTAGCTCCATTACTGTTAGAACTCTCTCCCTCAGTTGTGTCTCTAGTGTCAAACAGCGAGCGGGAGAAGGTCGAAGTTGCGACGTTGGGTCTGTCTGGAGGGTGAATGTAGTGCTGACAGGTGGTGGCAGAAAAGTGCTGCAGTGCCTCCGATCTTCATCATCGGTCTCCTCCTCCCCCCGCTGGTCAGGTCTCGAAGTACTTGTAGATCTGAGAGACGTACTGCATGACGCTCTGCCAGTCGGGCCTGTCGGTCTTCATCAGCTCCTCGATGTCCTGTTTGTAAAGTCAACGAGAGAGAGGTGAGAGAACTGAGTTTAATTTAAAGTTTGTAAAACGTGTTTTGAACGAAGCTTTATTAACAAGTCTTACACTGAAGTAATCAGCTGAAGCCAAAGTTCTGTTCTTTAATTCTGTTTTTTATACAAATAATATAACTTATTCTGCAAGGATTGCTACACGTGATCCTAAATAGAGAGAATTACTATTATTCATTCGCCCTTGATTAAGAAAAAGTGTTCAACAAATGCAGTGAATGTAAATGTTTTGGAATCTTTACATTTGATCAAGTCAGACACACAGACACAACCCAAAACCACATCATCCTTTGCATTCTTCATTTTTCATTGAATTGCATTTGTGCTCTGATCTACAGAATTTGGAGACTCCTCTAATTTCAAGACTGTGATCCAGCTGTGTGAAGCTGCAGCGAGATGCCGGGAGACAAAACTCAACTGACAGCGATGAGTCAGAGGATGAACCGGGCTTTCACACGACTCCATGTCGAGCCACATCTCCTCTCTGAGCTGCAGCTGAGTATCTGGTTAAGGCAGCACATGACGGGAGAGTAAAACACAGTCAATAGACTAGAAAGAGGCAGCCAGTTCTACTCTGATTGCTGTAATTCATTTGTTTATAGTATTTTTAGGTCACTGACATGGGAATAAGTTTACAGTATTAAATCTGGCGGGCACAAGCATGTAATGGAGAATTAATTAGATAAAGAAATGTGAACTCTGGCCTCCTAAATTACTTCCTTGCTGAGGTCCATTTGATTCTTCCAGATTTAGAGCAAATGATCTATTAGGACCCTTTTGTGTATTTTCAAAAATCAATTTATTTTCAGTTGGACTTTTGAAAGGAAATACCCTGAAACTAGAAGCTGTCATTAGAGAGAGTAAAAAGTCATGCACAGCAATCAGCAATCCCTTCAAACATGTTTTAAATCAGAAGTTGCAGCTGGAGTGGCACCGGAGAGAAGATATTTCATTTGTGCTGGCAGTGAGACAGCAGCAGATTATTCCTCTATATAGTTTTTAATCTGTTTTCCCTGGAAGTTGTGTATGAGAGGGATTAACTCGACCTGGTCAGCATTAAACTGTTTAGTGTCCACACTGTAACTGGCAGTGATATGTGTGTGTTTGTATGAGAATGAAGGAAATACAGTGAGTACACTGAAAATAAGAACATAAAAGGAAGTGTGGGCGTATGTGTGTGTGGTCTGTCATAGGCTACTTTTGGGGGAAAATTTCAGATGTAGGACCAGCTTGTCCTATTGCAGACTAAATCATGTCAAAATTTTGGGTCAATGGTTGAGGTTAGGGTTAAGATGAGTTACCAGGTAATGTGTGTGTGACGGTGTTTTTATGAACAACAGCTCCTGACTTCTAGGATCTGAAGCTAAAATCACAATGATTTTGTTTGAACATCTGATGTACAAAAGGCCCCCCAAAAAAATCTCAATCAGCTTCCCGTATGAACGATGGATGCTGCTGCTGAACACACTATTTTCTGCCATAACAGTTGTGGTTATTTCACCTGAGATTAAACTTATTAAAATGTCTTTTCCCAGTAGTGGAAGGGGCTCAGTGTTGTTTTTTTTGTTGTTTATGTTGCTAAGCCAACATCAACCAAATCTGATCAAACTACACCCACACAGTCCTGATGATGCAGATTAGCTGAATCTTTGAGCGTCAGACCCAAAAGAACCCTGAGTTTCAAAATTGTTAAGGAGCTGCTTGGTGGGGATATCAAGGAGGTCCAGTTAGACTCATAGATCCATCAAGTGGTTTATAAAGTTTATAAAGCGGAGAGAGAGTTTTACAGTTCTGGAAAGTTATCAAGTTATCTTTTCTCATTCACAGGAATGAGAGGGCAGCATTTTCCCATACAGCGATTAAGTTAGTCTGACCACAGTCTTAAACTCTTATTTATTATTTTTTCCTGAACTTTTTGTTGCTTATGTAGTTTATTTAGAATGTTTAATGTTATAGACACAAACCTGATAGATTTGAGGTCAAGTTTTGAGGAGATTTGAATGAAAATCCAACATCAAACTGTCATACATCATGACAGAACACAGGTTTTTCTCACTGAGTGCTCACTAAATCTTCTATTGGTGGAGCAGCTGCTTATTATTCATCCATTTCTGAATAAAGCTGCTAATGTTTTCACAAAACGACAAAGCTGATCAAATCAAATTGATCTGAATTATGAATTATGTTAGTTTTTCTCTTGAAGCAAAGTGTAACAGATTTCCAGCGTGCAGTCCTGGAACACAAGCCAGAGGCCATCCAGCAATAAAAGACTCAGTGTCTGATATGACAGAGATAAGCTCATGACTGTCATGTTGGTCTGATAAAAAAGCTTCTGGGGCATCTCTGTTCTGAAGAAGTTTGACAAATCTAAGTATACTTTTTCCATTCTGTCTAACTGAAGGATCTCTCTGTGTTATAAGTTTAGGTGTGTGTCTGTGAGTTTGACTTAATTCCCTTCCAAGAACACACACTTAAAACCAGGTGATTAGGGAGAGCTTGTGCAGTTGGAGATGAAGCTGTGTCCCCCAATTAGTAAAACACAGATATTTGGATAAGTGGTTAAAGTTGAGGTTAGGGTTAGGGTTAAAGTAAATTTCCAAGAAATTAATATAAGTATACGTAATGTACCAAAAGGTGACATAAAGGTAGAGTCATTCATTCCAGAGAAAGATTGTTGTTATTTGAACTAAACACCCATATCAATACACCATCTCTTCTTCAGAAGCTCCTCCCCTCCAAAATTCATATTTCTTACAACAGTGAGAAATATGGTGGAATCCAGAGTGACGCATCAACTGTATGCCTCTATACAGCCTCCCCACTTCTCACTGGACCTGAGTTCAGCATCTCTGTCCACAGAAGCAGCCGTCTGTCAGCCGTAGCTCCTGCAGAGCTGAGCGACCGCGGCGGGACAAAGTGTCTTCACCCGGCTGACTGACAGCAGACGGCAGACGTTTAATGAACCAGAACAGTTTGCGTGTCTGCATGTTTGACCAAAAGTGTATTGAACAATCATTGACTCCACCTTTAAGTAAACCCGCATGGGTGTTGTGTATATGTCTGTGTGTACGTGTCTGTGCGTGTGAGTGGCAGCTCAACTCACCAGTGAGGGTTTGATGCCAATGCTTTCAGCCGCCTGGAAAGCCAGGGTCAGATTCCGGACCTGAAGAAAAACAAACCACTGGGTGCTGAGACACTGAAACTATTCTCTGCTTGCTGTGATATTTCAGTACCACACACAGAGTTTTGGAAGCAACAATAAGCTCACAAATACATCCATGAGCCCTGCAAACACCATATATGCAGCTTAAAACGTGTGTGAGCCTTGGTTTGTTTGTTTGAGCATTTCAGTGTATTATATGACCTCTTGTGCTTATTTGACAAGTGTCAGGCTCCACTGAGCAGACATCTGTGAGCCTAATTAACACCTGCAGGAGCTGGATCTCTGTATGTGTCGGTCACTTTTTTTTGGTAATTTCTCCACAAAGGAGTGATATTTTAAAACTTAATAAATGAAATACAAACTGTCCTCTAAATGGAAATTAGCACCCAATCTCATTAAGATAATATCTTGTGCTTCTCACAATCACTTCAACCATCATATTAACTGTCTCGAGACATCAGCACCTCTGCATTGATGAATTAAAAAATCATAAATTCTTAATAATTGCTTCTGCAGCTGTAGACTGGATAGTTATAGAACAAACTTTCCCTGTTTCACCTAAAATATTCCACCTATAAAGTTGTTTTTCTTAAAAACATCTATGATAAAGGGTGAAGGAGGGCAGTAATGGGATTACTGGAAGGACAGATTATACTGGGAAGAGGTTGGGTGTTTGGGCCTCGGGGAAAGTCACTCAGCAAGAGTTATTAAAGCCAACACACGTCTATTGAATTATTCAGAGAGATGGGCCACGCAATGTCTCTATCATCAGCTTAATGTTACACATTCACACAGACAAGGCCGCGCGCACACGCCTACGCTGCTAATTTGTCATATAGGATGTGTCAGGCCTGGTCTGAGGTGTTTGTCGATTGTTTTAATCTTGTAGAAAGACCTGCAGAGGAACCATATTGTTTACAAAGTTGCCCGCTTGTTACTGTATATACTACCTGCATGTCCACACTGCAGAGCTGTCAACACCGAGCTATAGCTGCTGCTCTGCAGATCACTGACAGTATAACTACACAAATGCCACATTCATAATTCATCCTGGGGGTGTCTGGTAATGCTGTGTGGACGATATGGCAGGCTTATAAAATGTATACAGCTTCATAAAGGAAGTCTGTAATGTGCAGCTTAATGATGGAAAAAATGACTCCTGGCAAAATAGCTTCAAAGCATTACAGGGTTTTTATTTTCCTCTTGGCAAACATTCTTCTTCAGACCTACAGTGTGTAAGCAAACTATTTTCACAGTTTACAGGTTCACTTTTTCCACAAACAACCTATTGTGGCTTCATGTGTGCTGTTTTTTTGTGGAGACACAATGTTGCACATCTAAGTAGAAGACAGGACAATAAAAGATGCTGAGGGTGTGGTTTGTTTGCTTCACTCATTAATCAGAAAGGACATTCAGACTATACTTTTGAAGAGAAAACAAATGTGTCGTCACTTTCTGACTGTGCCACTTGAGGTCTGAAAGATTGATCATTTTATGTGATTTCTAAGAAAAGCATCCTGTCAGAAAATGATGTAACACTTGCAGTATATTGTGCCATCAGCATTTTGCACAGCATGTGAGGTAGCTCACTCCTCTGGTATGAACTTACATGAACCCACAGAATTGCTCACAAATGGATGTCAAAACTTGTGTGGGTCATGAGTGAAGTGATGACTTGAACCTAAGTGAGCAACAATCGGATAAAAGGACAGAAGTAGCATGGGAATTGTACCTACGTGTGTGTGTGTGTGTGTGTGTGTGTGTGTGTGTGTGATGCAGTCTTCCTGTAGTTTTTCTACCTTATCTTGACTGATGAGTTCCTGGTAAGGGATGTGGGCGGGCAGATATGTGTGCAGGAGGGCACAAAAAGCCAGGCCATCACTCCAACTGCTGCTGAAGTTGGTCACATCAATATTCTGTAGAGGATGCAACAACCAAAAAAACAGCAATCACACACAAACCAAAATCAATTACACACACTAATAATAAGCATAAAGTGCCCATAATTTCTGTGGGAGAGCTAATAGTCTCCTGGGCACATGGACAGGCAATTAAAAAAAGTCATTAAGTCACAGTACCACAGGAAACAACATGAAAATTAAAATGTGGGTCGCGTTTCCTTTGGTGGATGTTTGTAGGATCTTCTTAGATCCCCTTTGCTCCCTCTGATCTCTCTGCTGGCTGAAGAACATGCATAGCAGCACGTCCAGTTTGTTATGTTATTTTGTGTACGTGTGTGATTCACAGAGCATCGTCACCTCTGTGTTCTGAGTATGCAGTCTGATAAGAGTAGAACGTTTGGAGGAAATACTTCCTTCGGACCATTGTTGGGTGTTTGCTGGATCCCCGTTGGATAGATCAGTTATTTCCGGTGTCTCCTTCATTCATAGTCGTCACATACTTTACATACTTGTTATAATTCTTCGTTCAGGTTTTTAAAGATTTGTTTTGGGGGTGGGGTGGGGGTTTGCCTATATTGGACAGAGGATAGAGAAATGGCAAACAGGAAACAAGAAGAGAGAGAGACAGGTACGACATGTAATAAAGGTCATTGGCTGGAACTGACGTTGCAGTTTTGTGGTATGACAGTGACCACTCAAGTGCTTTAAACTGAACAAAATCCACAACAAAGCAACATTAATAAAAATAAAAGGATGCATTACTCTCTCTCTCTCTTTACAACCTTTGATCCATTCCTTTCAGTCCAACTAAAAACACAACCAATCCTTCCTCTTTTATGCATTTTTCCCAGCATTGTTCATGGGTCTCTGCTTTAGTCCTTAGATAAGGAGTCAGTTTTTCCATCGAGTATATTTCCTGTATAATGTCCAGCCACTGTCCTGGTCTTGGGACGACAGGGGGATGGGGAGGGTGGTCACATTTCAACCGGCTCCATGTGGCGGTCTTTTTATATGCAAGTATCAGAATTTTGAAGAAATAAATGTCCTCCTTTTGAATAATGTCACTGGGTATTAGCACACAATGTTTAATGTTTAACTTGTTCACATCTTAGTTTAGCATGTTAGTATGCTAACAGTTATTAATTAACATACAGCTGTGGCTGATGTGGTCATAAAAAAAACATTGAACATATAAAATATTTGACGCAAAGATCAATAAAGATTTTGACATTTCACTTAAAAACAAAAGTGTGTAAGTGTCTTAGCTATCCCTAGAGCCATGCTGCTGCTGAGGAAACAAACTGCCAATATATTGCCCAGTGTGTATGTTGCTGAAATTCTCTTCTTTCCCAAATGTATTTTCCCACAGGACGTACAGCATTCACTGTGGGTGTGTGTGTGTGATGCTGCTGTGTCTGGCTGGGTGAGGCTACAAACTGTAACTAAGAGATGTCATTCAACTAAAAACAGAAAAAATAACATAAAACATACACATTCTATTGAAAATCTGTTCAAAAAGTGAATAGAAACATAGTTTTTTAAAATTGTCTGTGATAAAGTGCTGCATTTAATATCTTTGGGTACATCTGTGCATCTGTACACACAGCATTAGCACCAGTGAGATGTGAGAGATTGGGCATGCAATCATATGTTTGTTTACTGTCTTCAGTGGCTGGCCCTGAGGACCAGAGACCTGCTGATTTTCATTGTATAATCTAATCAGGGACTGATCCATACATGTGAGGCCAGGTGAATGTAATTAACTACCTGATAGGACAGAGAAATGGCACAACTCTAGCTCCTGAGGACAAGAATTAAAAAATCACAGCTCAAAGTCACTCGCAGTAATGAATATCCCCCAAGCTCCGAGAAGTGTTGATAAATTCGTTATGTCTGATCACCTTCTCTTGTATGC
The DNA here is from genome assembly GCF_027409825.1 of Scomber japonicus. Taxonomy (NCBI): domain Eukaryota; kingdom Metazoa; phylum Chordata; class Actinopteri; order Scombriformes; family Scombridae; genus Scomber; species Scomber japonicus. Next base: position 23,869,377 of record NC_070590.1, on the reverse strand, counting down.
TTTGGCTTTATGGAAGACGGTTCACTCAGCTTAAAGTTGGATGTAGTTTCAAGATATGAGGAGAAAGAAAACAGCTGTAGGACAGGAGCAGATGATTACATGTTTTCTAGTTGTGGAGCTGACAGTCACACTGATATAAACCTGGCTGTGTTCAGTACTGGTAACTGATATGAATATATGCCTTTAGCATGTGAAAGTGATGTGCTACCTATTTTCACGCAATGGGTTGCCATTAAATTTTGTGACATTCACAGTCACTAGAGGATGAATCCTACTCACTTTGGTGATCCCCTGATTCTTCCTCCACCAGAAGGTTTTCACTAAAACGTCTCAACAGCTGTTGGATTGCCATGACATTTTCTGCATTCATGTTCCCCAAAGGATCTAATAATTTTGGTGACTTGACCCTGACTTTTCATCAGGCGTCATCGCTGGCTCTATCTCCAAATTTGTCCAATGCTTCCCATCAGCCTTGGCTGTACATATTCAGTGCTAGTCAACAAATGGTAGCATGCTAACATCGTTAACTTAAATGGCGAACATGGTACACATTACACCTGTTAAATCATAATGAGCACTGTGCTGTTACCATGGGTGTAGATCCTGTTTGGTCATACAATGTCATGATTGATTCATGTTAATATACAGAAAATTGTTAATTATATTAAAGTTCTACTAAAGTACTTGTAAGTGTTGTTGTATTTGTATTAAGATAATAATTTCATATAGTTAAATAATTTAGATAAAAATGTTAAATAAGTAAAGTCATGGGTTCATTTCATAATTTACTTTATAAGTTGAGTAAAGTAAAATTGGTGCTGTTGTGTTTCGGCCCGGAACCAATGTTTATTACTTGAGTGACGGCAGACTTAATGCTGCACTGTGAAGCTAGACTGCTAAGCATGGCCTAAAGCGCTTCAAGAACCTCTCTTCATGACTAGCGGCTAACGAGGTATTTTTTCTTTGTGTTAGTGATGCATTTTGTTTATGTTTACACAACGCGACATTTATGCTTTATTTACTTCATGTACAATCTTTGTTGTGAGCTGATATATTTGTATGTTTGTATTAACAGTTCTCAGGGCATAATGGCATAAATGCAGAAAGGCATGACAGCATGAACGATGAAGAAGAAACAAAATAAATGCCAGTAAGAACACAACTGTGTGTGTGTCGTGACGAGAGCTACAGTACTATTAAAGTACTATTTTGAATATCCCTTACAGCATGCAAGAAAGCATCATTGTACCTGAGTTGTATGCAATAAAATATGCGTCTCTGTGGCCGGTTGTTGATCTGGGATCTGAAGGAGCCACTATTTCATCCTAATGAAGCAAAACAGGATGCATAGTCCTGCTTTCCATCAACAATTACCTCTTTAATAACCACTTTGATCAGTTTACAGAAATGTGTAACGTTGCTCTCAGACGGTAAGCAATTTCTATTGTGCATATAAAAGTTTTCATTTCATTTTCATCCACAGGCTTTGATGGTGTAATCAAGGCTGAAAGTGAGAGTAGTCAGATGCACAAGTCTCCTCTCCATCAGTTACTGCCTGTCTGTTATGTCTGGAGGGCAGACCTGTGCAGTCATGTCAGCACACATTCCTCTCATAACTCCCCTCTTCTCTCTCTCTCTCAGCTGGCTCGGCAGCACCACTAGTAGTCAAGTTAAGTCAAGCTGGTTTTATTTATCCAGCGTCAAATCACAGCAAGTTATCTCAGGGCACTTTTCACAAAGAGCAGGTCTAGACCATCCTCTTTAATTAATGCAGTAGTGCTGAGTGTGTGTGATGTATGTGCACATTGCCACACACACACACACACACACACACACACACACACACACACACACACACACACACACATATTGAGGGAGCAATCAGTTAATCAGAACCCAGAGAATCCCAAGACCAAGAGAGACAATGACTAATATGCTGATAAGAGGGGTTTCAGAGGGCACTTTGTGTATGATGTGTGCTAGAGAGAGAGAGAGTGTGTGTGTGTGTGTGTGTGTGTGTGTGTGTGGGTGTTGGGATAGTCTGAGGAGAGCACATGTCCTAATCCAGGCCAGGACCGGTAGGTATGTTGGAGTTCAGGGTGGGAGAGAAAGAGGAGGAGGAGAGGGGGTTAGGGGGGGTCGTTCAGGGTAGGAAAAGAGGGAGAGGCATGAATGCTAAAACAGCAGCGGACAACAACAGCTCTCTGGGAGCCGGCTCAGAAAAGCAAACACAGCATCAAGCGACAGGAAGCGTCTCGCTCGGCACAAAAGGCAGAGCCGTCGCTTTTTAGGGCTCAGAGAAAGAGAGTATGAGAGAAGCTGGGGATTGTTACAAAGAGAGGACTGAACAGAGAGGAAAAAAGAAAAGAGAGAGAACGTCAAGTTAATCTGTGTATATTTGCTTTGGTCCGCCTCCAAGCAGCAGCAGATACGATCTATGATAGAATCAGTAGTTAAATTAAGAGTGAAAATAACATTTAAAGCAGGTAACAAACTTCAGACACACTCTCTCTCTCACACACACACACACACACACACAGCTGTTCTTCGATAGACTAGAATGGCCCCTCACTGCAGCATTCATTGTCTGCCTTTTTAATGGTGCACACTTTGAATAAAACTGGGCTGCCTATTCATCTGAAAGATCTTCATGATGTAACAATACACAGGCTGAAATATTTGCATCTACTGCAAAAATGCTAGAAGTGGAAAAACTGGTGTGATAACTGTCTATTTTTGTAGTTTTAATATGTTTTTACTTTTAGTTCACAAAACATTTGACTACATCTAACAATTATTTATTATCAAGAAAGAAACTTTTTTGTGAAAATGCCCATCACAATTTCTCATAGCCTGAGCTGTTGCCTTCAAAGTCTAAAACTTGTTCCTTATACAATTATGTAAAAAGCAAAGGCAATCAATTGTAGAGGACAATTTTTCTGCCACCCGACCAATCATTTCAGCCCTACCTGTGACCTCATCCTCCGGAGTAACTCCTGCAGAGGACATTAAAGGCCAAGGACATGCCACATCCTGCCTGGACGACATTTTTCTATACATTGTAAACCATTTTGAAATGGTATTCACAGATGAGCTGGACCCGAGCCAGACACTAAATACCACAGATTGTGGTACACTGTGTGCAGCAATACAAGGAAAGTGTGTGCTTTCTGCAGCTGTGTGTAAATGCTTCTGAACCTGTGACAAGTCCAGCAGAATGGAGTAAAGCCTCTCTGCTGTCATGTCTTCATGACACGTTGACACCCAGACGTCAATGTGCCATTATTGCAATATTGAACTCTGGCTGACAGATGAGGACTGTAAAAACACTACACAAAAACACAATGCGACACACAGCAGGCAGGGAACGGTGGAGGATAACTGTGACACATACACACACGGTTTGTTAAAAAGCCATTAGTCTAAAGGGTGAAAGCAGGAGACATCAAGCCTGAGAGAGTCGTCTGACTGATGAGCTCACTATATTTCCTGTCAGAGGATCTCTCTGCCTCACTGGGATTTAATGAGTGGGGCAACAAGAGGATGGCATGTGAGAAAGAAATAAAAATAAAAGAAACAAACAAAAAAGGAGAAAAGAAAGTTTGAAATGGAGAGGCAAAGAACGGCAGAGACAGGCGCGCGGGGAGAACGACCTAATAGACCTTGCAATGAATCATTGTCATGAGCACTGACAGGCTGAATGCCCAGGCAGGCGGGACCATGAAGATAAAGACAGGGCAACGAGGGAAGGTCACAGAGCTGGTGGAGCTGCTACATACGGTTTAATGGACCCACTCTGTACTCAGGACCAGATGAAAGCGAGGGGGGGGGGGGGGGGGGGTTAAAGAGGACACAGAACTACACAGGTCACCTGGACTGATGCTTTCTGATAGCCCTGGATTAAAAATGTTCATCTATCTGATGAATAATAAGATGATGTTTGGGCTCAATATGTCCTTCAATATATCCTCCTTTCATCACTGTGGATCTTTGAATATGACTTATTACTTTTAAAACTGGCTTTTATTTTTTATTTCCCTTTAAAACTCACTAAACTTGGCCCTGCCTCCATTGCTTTAGCTGAGCTGGTCTCAACACATCCTGGACCTCTCGCTGTATTTGACATTCATTTTCTCATCTGATTGTGAAAAAGACTGCAAACAAGCATATTTCTGAAAATGTCAGCGTGTTCCTTTAATAAGACAGCGCAGCACTTCCTTCTATTGTTACACTGAGAATATTTAACTGTACCTCTCAGACTAGTGGAGTGATTTAAATAACCACTTAGCACAATCACTACCAGGTGTCAAGAATTGCTCAGTATGCATGTTTTTTTGTGGGGTTTTTTGCACTTAAGCTCAGACAACCTCAAGGATTTCCAGTCATGTTTTTAACTCAACTTTGACCTACATACTATGATTATGGTTTAGTAGTTATGATTACTGAGCATTAGATAAATAGACAAGATATTTCGGACACTTTCGGTTAACCCTCTACTATGTTTCCTTACACTGATGATGTCACTCACACCACTATTACTATTAATCCTTCATTATTAGAACTTACAGTAACGGCTACTCTTTGAACTTCAACCCTCTCCCCCTCCTCGATATCAGACCTCCATTCCTCCCTCGCCTGGGGGTCCATTCCTGTCTCTTCAATGGCTTTGTGTGAGTGTGTATGTGTGTGTGTGTGTGAGAGTGAGTTTCCCAGACGGGGCCGGATGAGCTGTGCTCTGTCAGACCCAGCTGAGCCTAATGTTCTGATCCTTTGCTCATTGTTCCCATTTTGAACAAATACAGCATTTATTGTTGTTTGGCTTCTATGGTTAATTGAGGGGGAAAAAAAGCTTTAAAAGTGTCCGGAGCTCTTCTAAATTAAGACATCAAAGAGCCTGATAAATATACAGAGGGAGGCTAGCGTGTTTTCCAACAAGCCACCATCAAACCAGCTGCTCAAGAAAGTCTTTACCTCACTGAGAATGACTGATCAGCAGTGATATAGCGTATTGTTATAATTGAACTACTATAAAGAAGACTCTACAATTATCAATTATGCTCTTTAAATATGAGAGATTTTTTTTACAATTACACTTAAAAAGCTTCAAAAGTAGACATGAACATGGTCCAGCTCACTTTGTGAAAGCAACTCCTCCTAGTCCATTCAAACAGTGTCAATTCATTTATAGATAGAGATTTAAATAATTACAACTTCCATGGAAGAAACAAAAACAAAAGCTATTCAGACATGTTCTTTTGCACGTGCACAAAGTCCTTTGTGAATACTAATTTCCTGTGAGAGGCCCCTTTAGTCTCTCCCACAGGACAGAGTCAATCAGAGCCAGCTTAAGGTCTTCACTGGTCGATATGTGCTTCCCAGAATCTGACATTTGAAGTGTGAAGGAGTGTGTCTGGGCTCACATGTCATTCTGTGCTGAGGACACAGGTCAAGTATTGAACTGCTCTAAGCTCTGCTGCATTACTAGGCTATGAAGGCAGCTGGGGAGTAAACACACCACTTTCATCTTTAGGGGGATCAGTGGGTCTTTTCCATGGTAATAGCACTGCCAGCCTACTCTTGTGTCAGTGTTTAAATGCATGCCATTTGCCACGTTTTACTTCTCTTTCTCTAATTGAATTCGCTGTCACAGTCTGTCCAGAGACCAGGTCCATAAGGCAGACAACATGTACACACCTACACACACATCCACACATAAGTAGACTCACACCTGTGGCGACACCTAATACATGATTAAAGACACGTAGGCCATGGTCACTGGGACATAATGCATGACTTAATACACGTAGGCAATGGTTACGGCTTTCATCATGGTTTTTTCATTCTATGCTTCATGCATTGAATAAACAAGAGCTTCCATTTGCAGAGCCACGCATAACCTGGCATGACACAATCAATGTTAGAGTTCAAGTCAAACAGCAAGAAAGGCCCCAGTCTTGGATTACATCTGGTCTCTGTTTTCTGTCTCTGATAGTAGAGACATTCTGCCAATCCATGATCTCTTTTTAGGGCCAGATAACATTTACTTTGGTAGTATATATTTTCCAGTGTTCAAGATAGGTTTTTTTTACATTGTGTTATAATTTGGTTGACACTGATTTGTGCTTGGAAAGCAGTGTTGGCGTGAGATTGGTCAGAGTGTGTCTGTACCCAGCACCAGTGTGGGTATGGAGGGTTTTGGAATGGAGGGGTACAAGGGAGGCTAGATTTAAGCTGATAAAAAAAACAATCTGAGTCAGTGGGTATCTGCCTAATTCTGCTCTACATGCATTTGTTGGTGTTTTTCTTTGTATGTGTGAAATGTATCTGCAGAATCCGGCATGTGCAGGGTTGCTGCACACTTTCTGAAATCAAATTGAATGCTTTTTAAGACCTTAAGACCTTGACTGAGAAGACTTAATACTCTTTCCACAGCCAAACAAATGTTTGAAATCAATTTGACGATATTAGGGACATTTTTCTGGATATTTTTGTATTTCCATATAACAATCATAAGTAAAAGCACAATAAATGAACTGCATGTGATGGACTGTCAAAAAAATATCACAAAAAGTACGAGCTGGGCCGGACTGAGTGATTACAGAAGACCAAGCCATATTTAAATAAGTGAATCCTGCGTGGAGGTATATTTCTCATACAAATAGGCATGACTTCAGAATTTAAGGAGTTTTTTTTAAGGAGTCGCAGGAACCCTGATGTAAAGATTTTGTTGGTATTGCTACGGTGACTGAATTGACTCCATACTTCACTAACATACAGCACAATGAGCTGGATGACATTTCAAATACTTTCAGATTTAATTGAATTAGTAAACTTCCCTTCATTTCATTCCAGTTGTATTAGCACACCAAAACCTCCATTCTGCTCTCATTTCACTCTCCTCTTGTGATAATCACAGACTCACATGTCTCTCATCCTTTTATTGATAGGCCAAGTGTGACATGGGGCTTTGTGCACACCTATAAATCACACAGATTTACTATATCCTCGGTGGCTATTTCCACCTAAACATCAAATGATCTTCCAGCAGGCTTACAATGGCCTCGTTTTCTGTTTCACTTTAATTAGGCTGCTGTTTGACTGCAAGGCTCGCCCACAATAGGACTGTAATAACAACTGGCACGGGGCTGACCCTCCCATCGGCTTTGTTCTCGTCTCACACAACAGCTTTTCTGGCTCTGCAGATGAAAATGATATAAGGGCTTGTTTCCTGACTGCCCCGTTTAGAAGAGAGAACAGCGATGGTCAAAGCTGCCTCTTCAAAGTGACCATTAATTATGCTGCCAGAAGAGGCCGAGCATGGTGACTCTACACTAAAGAGCCAATTATTAAGTTATTACCTGTTTGACCCTCGTCCGCAGCAGAAAGGAGAGGGGCCGCAAAGAGCATGTGGATGTAATGATAAGACTTAACCTCACTAACCTTTATTAATATACAAAAGCACGACAGAAAGAGAGAAAGAAAAAGCGAGCATTGATGTGGTGGTCTTTTGCGCGACGGTCGAGGTCTCTGTGCCTTTGTCGTCCTAGAACTACAAACCGTGTGACAGATCAGACAGTCTTTCTGGGCATTAGGCCTGTAATTGGTGCCTTGGGTGTGGACAGAGGCCCCATGACTCTGTAACAACCTGACCTTTCACCAGGCATATGAAGCTCAACACGTCCTCTGACAGTAACCTTTTCCCTCCGTTCGACATGAAGCCAATGGTCGCATATGTCCTGCTACTGAGAACTCACCCAGGATCCACTTACTTTAACCGATGCACAAACATTACACATCACATACGGTCCATATCCTCAGAAACAGAAATCCCTGTGGATGAAGGTGGTGGAATTCAACTAGGCGAAGGAAAAGCTCAAGAGGAAAATAACAGCCGCTCTTATAAATCTCTGCTGATCGTCGTCATGGCAAAAGTTAAACATTTAATGTACAAAATATTTGGGAAATCGTTCGGAAGTGGAGTTGTAGAACTTTTTGCTCAATCTACATGTCGGATATCTCAAAGTATAAATATCTCATCTGCTTCCCTTAATCTTCTCCTTTGTGCCTGATGCAGATGACTACTCTACACTACATGATGACACTATAATGTAGCTCAATTTGTACAGTATGTTTATTGTCTTAAATGTTTGTTAAGAAGTTCCTTGGAAACTCGGTCTAACAAAAAGGTCTATAAAAGCACTGTTGTCTTTACTCCCTTTAGACAGACAAAACATGTTGATCCTGAACAGGTTTGTGGAACCTGGAAAAACATATTAATCTGATGATATATGTAAACAGATGTGCATCATGAGGAAAGAGTATAAATACAATACAGTATAGGGCAGCTGTTTGTTCTAAAAATAGACATTTAAAGGTTAACTGCCTAATAGTCTGTAAACGAATCCAATTACAAGTCAGGCACATGGTGCACATGGAGGAAATGCACAAACACGAAGGATCACAGCTCAAATCAAGAACAGTTACTCCAGGAGGGGGCTGATTATGCTACAGACTAAAACACTCAGAGTAGCCAAATCTTCTTACTGCATTCCTGATACTTGCAAATAATCACACTGTGCTGCTAAGCCCTTTGTGAGAGCGGATCATAGGTTCCATAGTTAAATCCAGACCAATGGGAATGAGGCTCCATTAAGGGTTTCAAGTTGCTGGACCCAACTGTCCTGGACTGAACTGAGATTTGCAAGTGTAGTTACTATTTGACAGACACTCATTTAAATTTAAGATCTTTAGCATGCTCTCAACCAGAACACAGCAGAGAGGGGCGTAAACATCCCACCAGCTGACTTTGTTTAGTCTTTTCTAGTTGTATATACTTACATTTGTGTAATGCTTTTTTGTTTAATGCTTTTGTCTATCTACAAACTTAGCTCAGTTTGTTAACAAGTGTCTCGAGTTTCATGTGGTTGTAGCATTTCGTATACAGGTAAACTGTATATAGGTACAGCATCTTATCAGACAGACCATCAGACTGTCTGTTGGTCACCAGCAGTTTTATCTCATCTGGTCAGATGTTTCCATCACAGAGGATCAGCTGTGTGTTTTACCAATGCATCTCACCGTGTGACAATCACACACCTGACCCTCAGAGGACAGAAGGGTGACTCAAAGTTCACTGAGCTGTGTATGAAATTCAGACTATTGATCTAACAACTCATCCAATTGTTCAGACCATTTATCACTGGGAAAGCTCTGCCTTTTTTTTTAGCAGTTATCATCACCTGTGCCTTTTCATACTTGGTCACACCAGAGCTAAATGCTATTAAACTAACTCTAAACAGGACGGGAACAGAGTCAATTACATGTTCAAAACTATGATAAATCTTCAATCTAAATGCTTGATTGCTGAAATGACTCCTCTTCCTCCTGAACTAGAGTTTGCAGGCTGGGACCAGTCTCCCTGGTGCTAAGAGTTTTACAGTTAGCTAGCTGGCATGCTGGCACACAAACATGATGATTAACATAGGCAAATCTTTAATCCTACTGGGTTTAATGGGCTCCTTAAACTGGGTATTAGGGAGGCTGCTAAGCCAGGTGATTGTCAGCACTTGGCTCCATGGACACGGAGAACACAGATGGGAACACATCACAATAACAATGCATAAACACAGGGACATGCAAAAAAACCAAGGAGGGCTATATAAAACACAAATGCATGAATTCAGTGTATCTGTAACAATGAGCGCTTTGCTTCATCGTTTCCATTACGTAGCTCCATAGCGAGATGACCGGTGGGTGAATGGTGTGTCTGCAAACACAGTAATGTGCGACAACTGTCTAACACCTCTGTGAAGGCCGGAAAAAATACAAAAACTGCCTGAGGGCGTACACAGAACCATACTGCATCCATAAAATGGGCAGAGGGCAGTGAGGGGGTGTAATCTCACTTTTAAATGAAAACCTAAAAAAACACTGAAAAAGTGTGAGACTAAGATCAATTTGAGACGGAGATGCAGAGAAAAGCAGGGTGTGAAAGTGAACGGAGCCTGACTTGTATGTGAGAGAGGTCTCTGGCCTGTGATCCCTACCGGATAGCCCTCTGTTTTCTTCTGGCACCACTTCAGTAAAGCGTTTCTCTTAGATCCTCCATACTCCCGCGCCAGTGCAGCCAAAGGGTCCTTTCTTTCCACACTGTCATCAGGGAAATCGCAATCACAGAGGGAGAGAGACAGAGAGTGTGTTAGAGTTTGATTCCTTTGCAAAACTGTTCTGTTCACATCCACAGTCAAACACACATGCACATGAAATATGCTTCATAAATATTTAGACAGTGACATACAGATGTTGTAGCCAAATACAATACTTCATTTATGTCTCAATCTATGTAGTTATTTCTGGATGCTAAAAATATTTCAGAAGATTAGGATTGCGTTCAATTTAAGTAAGTATTTTTCCCTGATGAAAATCCTTTTAAGGAATAACTTCTACATGCCTCTAAAGTAAAATAATACAATTCTTTCTAGATTTCTCGGGTGAATGCTTCAGCGATCCTGAAACTACCTAAAAAAAAAACTTCAGCAGCTGAAAACCATCATATATTATATTTAATTTTAAAAGAAAATTGTGCAAGAAGCAACAGATCAGCTGACAAAGCAACATAGTGTTAAACAGTACCAATTATGATAATGAGACAATTAAGCAAACTAATGAATGCATTCATGTGCAGTGCAAATATTTCATACAGAATAGGCTACAGGTAGCACTAACATTAACTCTATAGCTTAAAACCTTAAAAGCATAGAGACATAATGACAAAAGGAAATGGCTTAATGGCCTGCATAACATGTGCTATAATGGAGAAAGTGAAAATGCTTTGTGTTAAATAATGATCAATTTGTACAGCTCTTTGGCAATTCTTTACTTTCCTGTAATAGTTTTCACAATTTCCAAATGTTCCCTATTTTTTTATGTACCTTCCTGAATTTCATGATATTCTAAGATTTCTATTATCAGAGAGGACTCTGGTGTTGGATCTTCTATTATTACAACAAGATAGTTTATTTGTACAAGAGTTCAGAGTTGGCTCAAGATTACTTCGGAGTGGAGCAGCTATATATAGTTCAGCCTGTTCAGTCTGGCTTATAGTTTAAGTGCTTCAACACAGTTTTTATTTGTCTCTGTATTAATTTTCTTGTTCTAGGTCTACAGGCTGATGCTCTATTGTTTACATGTTTACACTGCAGTGAGACATATGGAGAAATGACAAGTGATTGGTTAAGTGCCCATCTGCAGTATTGTTCAGAAGGTCTAATCCCTGGGGGTCAGTGCTGGATCTGAGGCCATGGGAAGACTATGAGACACGGTCATTGCTCTGAGCACGGTAAACATTTCACACGTCATAGCAGCTCTGCTGTAAAATTCATTATTTCTCCTGTTTGAGGCACCGCAGAGCTAGAGGCAACAAGATCCTGTCAAAACAAACGTTGCAGAGGCACAATGTACTGTGCATATGCATGCTTGTATCAGCAGTGATATAGCAGCTTTATCACCACCCTAATACCATACCAAACAGGGTAATGGACTGCTGCTGTGTGAGGAAGCAGGTCTGCAGGAAGGTATATAATACAGTTAACTACATTTACATTAATATCAGATAGGCAGGTGCTGTGAAAAGATTAGGGAAACTGAGTGAAAGAATACAGTACAAATGATCTTTCTGACTCTGTGTGTGTGTGTGTGTGTGTGAGACTTTTGAATGCAGCACTTATGTAAATCGAAATGATGAAGAGCAGAAAGAGGAGGAAGAGAGGTGAGGCTGGACAGACGGGTTTTTGAATTTCCAGATCACAGAGGGTGATTTTTATTAATGTCAATAGCATGCTGGTTGAAGCTGAGGGTGTTGCTCAGTACAATGCCCAATGTTTATTGCCAAAACAAACATTGTGAAATGTAAATGTTAACTTAAACACTGAGTAATCTTCCTTAGATGTTCCCAGTTGCAGATGAGTCTAACTGAACATAGTACTACAATGTTTTTGGACGCAGAGCAGAACAGTCTGTATGAGGAAATGACAGCTGTGCCAGCAGTGAATTGATCAAAGTTGTCAAATGTTTGTTTAACATTTCTTCCCTCTCTGATAAGAGCGCACTGTGTTAAACTGTGTTAAAGTGAGGTCACATGTGTCATACCAGCAGCATATACACATGTGGTTGTGGCTATTCCAAATGTTGTTGTTTTTTTTTACATTTTCAGAAAAAAGGTGAATATGAGAAAAACTACTTGTTAATGTCTGATTTGTTGCAGTGTTGATGGTCAGAGCATGTTTGAATTAAAAATGTAAAAACATAAAATATAGGAAAAACCTACAAACAAACTGAACAAACCTGGTTTCATGCATGTCATTATATAAACTGATGTGTACTACCCTCCAACTAAAGGAAACAAATGTTTTACTGTTTCCAAAGTGAAGGAGGTGGGTCAGATTATATCAGTGGCATCAAGGAAACCCTCAGAGCTGAACAGGTGGAGTTATCCCACAGCCTGATAAGACAGAAGCCTCTGGGAAAGCACACCTGAGCTTGCTGTTGGCTCGGTTGTAGCTGAAGGATGCTGTGCGGCCGCCGAGGGAGGCGGGAGTTTTGATTACAGACTCCAAGGAAGGGCTCTTCCTCATGAGGCTGGTAGGTTTCATATCTTCCCCGCAACTCGACAACTTATCTGAGGGATCAAAGCAGGAAAGAGAGAGAGCGTCATGAGAGGATGTGAAGAATGAGTCAAAAACAGACAGATCATTTTTTATTTCAAAATAACAAAATTGACAATGCCTGTCTGTACAAACACATAACTAGAAAATGGATCAGATAAATCCTAAATCTGCTTCATATAAGGCTGATTTTATTGAAACAGCTCAGTGCATTCAGAACCATTTCTATTCAGTGCAGTACTTTATGTGTCTCAGCCAAGTAACCCAGGGAGGAGCTGTGAACCACATTTATGGTCTTAGCTGTCTTAGGCCAAAGTCATAAAACTACAGAAACAACAGTAGTCAGATGTTTATATATCTTAGTTCCTTTTCATTTTACTTTGATCGTAGATTAATAACATCTGACATTAAAGTAATGCTCATTTCTACAATCACTAACTCATAATGACACTTTGGCTGGCTGTCAGTATTCCTGAAAGCAGTGTGCAATGACTGTATGACAGTTAACTGTAATATGAAATAAATATAAATATGGATGTAAATCAACCACAACAGCTACCATCTGAAGTCACATCTGTGTACATACCGTGATGATGAGAGAATTCTCCATGATTGATTCTTTTTTCCAAAGTCTTTGATAGGGGCTTTATGTATGACTGTCTCTAAAACATAAAACAGAACAGGGGTCACACAGAATTATTCACTTACAGGAAGTCTTTTTCATGTTCATATGTAAAATATCGTCATGTGAACCTGGATAGGGGAGACAGCAGCAGCCGGTGCAGTGCGTACAGGGATCCCACTCAGCGGGCTTCTTGGTGAGGAGTGCATTTGAACTGTGTGAGCTGGTCCATCTGAAATACCCCAAAATATAAACATGGATTATTGTTTCAACATTTCAGTTTTTTGTTATATTAGTAAATAATTATCACATTGATTCCAATACTTCAGCATTAGTGTAAATAATGACTCTACAGAGAAACTCTACAGAAAAAGGACACTGTTCCAGGAAAACATAATTAAAGTAGCTTTCCATAGTGGCATATGGAGAACAGAGAGAATGACTCACATTGTGCCTTCAGTCTAGCCCAAGATAAAACAAACCATAAAAATAGGCAAAGAAGGAACAGTAGCACTATCCTGTAAAACCTGGTAGAGACAAATATTTGTGAAATGATAGGCTGACAGTAAAGACAGAGCTATAAATACTGAAATAGTATCAAGTATAAAAAACTGTCAAGTATCCTCAGTTGGCATTTATTTATTTTAGTCAGTTTTAAAGTGTTGTTTCTTTGATTACATATTCGTAATTTTAATGAGTGTAGTGTATTTTATTTACTTAAATTCTAGTGTTAAAGTACGAACTCACAATTTTTGTCTGTCTGACAAGTTTTTATAGCTGTAATCATTCCTCCTGTTCATACTGACCATTAGAAGATCCCTTCATAATGTAATTACAATGTACATGATGGAGGACAAAATCCACAGTCCTCCTTCTGTGCAAACATCTATTTAAAAGTTGAAGCTAATATGAAGCTTCAATCATCCAAATGAGTCAAATTAAGTAGATATCTTTCAACATTAAAGTATTTTTAGTGCCAAAGTCCCTGTTTTGGTAACTATACTTCCACCACAGCTCAACAGGGAAACAGTGTCAGAGAAACAAAAAGAAGGAATTTGATGCTAAAAAGACTGTAAATGTGGCAGCTATCCACTTGATATTACTAACTCAGACTGCTGAAGCCTCATATAAACTTCACCTCAACTTTTAAATGACTGTGTGGACACACTGCAGAATTTGGCCCTCCATCACTTACACTGAAAGCATATTTGAAGGGGCTTTTTTAACAGCCAGTCTGAGCAGGAGGAATGATTACAGCGATGAAAACTTCTTTCACTGTTCATATAGACACCTGACTGTTGTTTTAACACATCTAAGTACATATAAGTAGTCTGGTGTGTTTAGTTAAATGAAAGGAAAATACATTTAGAAAAAACGGTGTTCACATAGCAAGATAAAACTAAAACTACTCTATTTTACTGACACTGGTGTTGAAACAAGCTCTACAGTTTTGTCATGGTGCTGTTGAGGTTTTAACATGGAATTGCATAAAGATAGAAGTTGGTGTTGCTGAAACAGTTTTTCGAAGAACGTGACAGGAACTAACAATTTTCCACAGTGTTGCTGTGACTAAAGCTATTAAAGGAACATGTCTCCTCATCAGTCACAGTTTTATCCAACACATCAGTTTTGCACGGGTCGCAAGTGAGTCTACTGACAAACACAGGGGGAAAAAAAACAAACAAAACATCCAATGTGCCTGGGGTCAGCTCGGACCACACAGTCCCACACAACTGCACATAACTCTGTTGAGGAGAAATGACAGATATTCACACTGGATATCTCACCAGCTGTTGTCCTCTACAGTCACACTGTTGTAGTAGGATTCCTTCTCAGTGTGTATGTGTGCGTGTGTGTCAGTGTGTTGTGATGCTCGGTGCTCACTCTGTCCAACAGTATCAAAGGACTTAATCAGGGATTTGACAGTAGCTCCTGGCTCTAAGTTGGCATCTCCGCTGGCTCCGTCAATGGGTGTGGTCGGGATCATGGAGATGCCGCACCAGTGACGGCTGTTATCGGAGTCGGACACTTTCCCCTCTTCACCTTGGGACCTGACAGACACAATGAACAGAGTTGCTGTGTAGAGACACGTACAATACACACACCGAGGAGACGAGAATCTGACATGAAACTGGACTGACTTATTGTTATCGGGTTACCTGCTGAGTACAAGAATCAACGGTCTAAGATAAGGTGCTCAGTCTATTGACAAGACCATGTGATCATAGTTTGAACTAAAGATCTGTCAATAACAGGTGACCATTTGCAGATAGCCAGATCTAAACTGGGAACACAAAATCTAAGCAGTCAAAACATTAGGACACTTTCAGCACGTCGCCCCTGGTGAACATTGGACTCTGAACCAAGAAATGAGAGATTTGGAGTCTTTATCAGTAATCGATGAGGAATTTCTTAAACATTGCACTCAACTCGCCTCCACAGAGTGTACACTGATGGAGATACACAACCACAACAAGCCGTACTGGTGTAATTTCATTTATTCATTTACCTAATGAACAACAGTCAAACAGACTTACAATACACTTATGTACTCTTTCACAGGCATAAAACCAGTTCACAAGTCTGCCTAAGTCTCTCTTTGCAGAATAAATTAACAGCACATTCACTGTATTGTTCATTAAATGGCTTTGCTATAGACAAAAAATTATCACACTGTCACCATCTCATCTTTTTCTACATGGTATTTTTGGCAGTGTCCAAATGTTTACATTTTGAGCATCAGTACCTTCTTCTCTGGTAGAACAATATGGCTTTTAATAGAAATGCACAAATTGAATATATCTGATAAAAACAGGACTTTAAGTAGAACCTGAGATCCTGAAACCATATGCCGTTATACTACTACAGTATGGTGTACTATATGATGTATGGAGTTTGGCTCAAAGAAATAAATCAACCATTTGACAGGTGACATCTGTCAAAATGAGTGACATCACAAAATGTGAAGATCAGATACAGTAAAAAAGTCTGTTGAAGAAATCTCAATATGTTCAACATAGTGATTCAAGGCTGGTCAACAAAGAGGAGAAGTATCATAACCTTGAGCGCCCCCTATTTTTACACTAACATGATAAAAAGTGGAGTAAAAATGAGCTCCACTGATCCTTCGACAGTGACGCTTTAAAAGGACAAATAATCCTTTTAAGGAAACTGTAGCACAGTCTTCTTGGTCTTTGTGTTAACATGGACCGTCAGCCTTTTGGTATGTCTGAGGAGAGTAAAACTGACTTTGAGGTACAGCTGTTTGTGTTTGTGGCAGTTCTAACATCTAATTTTGGCAGTACTCTGAATTTGCCAGTATGACAAACATCAGAACCATCCTGGTTATTTTAACTGGCAGAAATAACTAATTCCAAGAATTACTGCGTTAATTAAAAAGGAATAAAGCAATGACAAAAAAAAAAATAGACACACACATGTACATTAACAGAGCAGATGATATCATTATGTCCACATGGATGTCACCTGTTTATGGCAATTTTGTGTTCTATACTGCCACCTAATGGCAATATATGACACTGCATTCAGTTTTATTCCAACTGCAGGACCAAAGATCAAATTTACAGGCTCTCTCATCTGCTGAGAAAAAATACTGAAAATACAATGTTCAGTTCTCAAATATACTCTTCATTTTTAACAACAGTGAATGCATATACTGTTGCTTTCATTCTGAGGTCAAATGTATAAGTACAAACACCTTCAAATGATTGTGATAAACTGATGTTAGCCCCTATGATCAAAATGAATTAAAGTGCTTTCCTACTGATCTCTCTCAGATGGAAGGAAGAGAAAGTACTTTGCATGTGATGTGATTGGTCAGAGGGAGAGGTGAACACAGGGTAGGGTTGCATCATACAAAAAAGTTTGTTTTAATGTCCAGTATTATAAAAAAAATAGATAAAGTGGTTGGACAGTTTGAGGTTTTGGAAGGAATCTTTTTAAAAATGTATATGAATTTGTTGTAATGACATGTTTGTTTTTGATGTACTTTCATTTTCTTTTTGTCTGTTACATAATTATATTATATATAATAATCACTGCTCACATGTGTCTTACCACTAATGTTGAGAAACATGTAGATAGACTTCTGAAACTGGAGTCTGTACGTAAAAAGTTTATTCAGTTAGCTGTAATCCATAACTGAATTTATACTGAATTTATTATTTAGTTACTGACTATATGTTTGCATGTGAAATTCTATAAAGAAATTCTATTTCACTGTTTTTGTCATATTGACACAGTTCCTTAGACACTTAACTGCCTTGATTAAAACAATGATAACAGACTGTGTTATTTATTTTGACATGTGCGTTAAATGTTCTAAGTGAGTAACTGTATTTTGCAGGACAACTGAGATGCCGTTCTGCTTAGAATAAAATGGTCTGGTGACTGCTTGTAAGGTTTTGAGAACCACAACCATGTTTCAGAAAATGTTCTTCGGCAATTGAGGAAAAACTGTAAGTCTGACTGTTTTTTTTCTTTTATTACAGATCATACTGTAAATGTCAAGTTTTAAAGTAAACTAAAAGTGGTCAAAGTGTAGGTAATTTTAATGATACAGAAATAGTAAGAACACTAAATGTAAGGTCCAGCACAAAAACCAAGAACCACCTAGTTTTTTAATAATATCAACTGGACAGTTTTGCTGTGTTGCTCTTGCCTTTAAATGTGACTTTGTTCTGGCAGACTGCTGTGAATCTAAAGTCATGTTTACACTTCATTTTGCTTTAGTAACAGATCATGTACCCTCTACCATCTCATCTTCCTAAAAAGGCACAAAGCAGCTTTGCACAGTATAAAAAGAGAGTCTCTCAAACATATGGCATATCTTCAACACAAGTCAAGAAATTTACAAACATAAAGAGTACATTCATTGGGAAATAAAAATACAGTATTATTTAGAAGGTTCCAAAATGTAAAAACATGTAGAGAAATGGAAGCCAGACTCTGCATCACCAGACTGTTTGTGTACTGCATTTACATTGGTCAATGTGGTTTAGAGTGAGACTGGTTTACCACACTTCATTTTTCATTTACACAGAAGAGTAATAAGTGCAACAATAACACTGTCTTCACATGGTGCTGAGGTGTTGGGCACATCTCTAGTGCCCTTCTACTGCCGTCTTGGTATCAAAAGTGGCTCCGGTGCTTATTCTGAAAAAAAAAGAAAAAAAAGAAGAAGACAGAAGGTGATCTACTGTATACAACTACAGTATAAAATGTTTAAACATTTACATGTGCAGTATATTACTCACATTGTAGATGTGCAGCAAAACTAGAGACCTTACAATTCTTAAAATCATTATTTTAAAAAGCCAACCTCTGACCACCTCTGGACTTTTTAAAACTCCATGCATACCTCACAGGATTAATAAAGTCACTGATAATGTCAAGTAAGACTAAATCACCCGGTGATGAAGACACTATGCAAATGTATCTGAAGCAGATGATGCATAGCATGGGTTTAATCCAGTCATGCCGTGCAGACCATCCTGCTACTTAATCAAAAAAGTAGGAGGGTTATTCATTCAGAGAACAGCAGGTGGCACCAGATACATCTAATTTGAACAGCAGGTTTAAAGAACCAGGCAAAGCAAAGCAAACCGAAAAGGTAAGATAGTCCTGAAGGTGCAGTCAGCCAGAGTATGGAAAGACAGACAGAGAGTCAGACAGGCTGAAGCAGCAACACGAAGCCAAACACAGACAGGACGTTCAATGAAAAAGCAGCAGCACACAAGGCAGGGAGAGGCAGGCTGGCTTAGAGAGGGCTGGCAGGGCAGGGAACTCACCTGGACTTTACATAAGGAGCCTTGTCAGTGGGACATCTTTGACAGAGTCATCACAGGGGGCTGCTGGAGGTGGGGAGCGGACGCAGCGTAACAGCTAATCTTGGGGAAAGTTGCCTCATTTAGCTATGGTCTAAAACCAGTAACGTAACGTACTATATTCACAAACACTGTATGATATCTGAACAGAAGACTATTTTACTATTTTTATGTTTTTTATATGCTAAAAACTCTCTTGTGAAGTTTGTGAGTTGTTATAGTATAACTGAAAATGTTGACCATGACGGGCCACACAGATAAACAGAGCGACTTTTTGACCTGGCATGATAATGAAAGGGGACAAGACTGTCAAAAACACTGTGGCATTTGCACGCTCAAACACACTGATATACAGTATACTCACACACAAATCCATCAATCACATTACTGTATGGCCACAGTGCAACAACACTACATGAAATCTTAAACAGCATCATGTGTTGGCGAGGAAACATGTTAACTGAAAAGTGCAGTGAGGACCGTGTTATACTGGCTTCAATGCTGCATTGTGACACACTCGGATCAAAACAGCATCTGCACATATAGCAGATATGTCACCACTTTTGCCCTCTCATGTAATAATGATAATCTCTAATCAATACACTGTTGTTTGTTGTGTTTGAGTGTTACAGAGCGGTGGTCAGTGTGGAAGAGGGAGACAGAGATGGCAGCAGCTTAAAGGAGTAGAATACACAGAGGGAAATACTGCAGGAGACTGCTAACTTACCAACAGAGTCTGCCAAATCCCAGGGACCTAAACTCTGGAAGGGTTTAATCTTGTGAAATCACAAGATAAGAACAAAATAATGTCCATACTAAATTTTTCCTAGAAAATATTTCATCCTACGTTGACCCCTGATAAGAATTTTGGAAACCTCTTAAGCAAGAGTTTCTTGGGAATTGAAATGACAATAATAGTATTCTTTGTACCACATGTGTAAAACTCAACACTGGTTGGGAATATGGCAAGACTCTGGAAGGTATTTCATATCCACATTGTGGTTCAGAGAGAAAAGAACTGCAGCCTGATACTAAAAAAGAAGAGTGGGGGGTGGGGATTGGTGGTAGGGTAGGCACTGAAAAAGGTGGAGTATGGTGGAGATGGTACCTGACTCCCTGCAGGGCCTCGAGGTCTGCGGAAAGCTTTGCACTGCGATCCTGCTCCTCCTGCAGCTGCCTCCTGAGCGTACGCAGCTCCTGCTGGGCTTCCACTTTGATGTCATTGGCCACCACCACCGCCGTCTGGAGATCTGCCTGGAACCGACGCCACTCCTCTTTTTCATCCTTAAAGCATAAACAGGATACACATGGATGCAAATGTAGACATGTAGAGGTACAGCAGCACAGCACATACACATAGTATCATCAATAACTTGTCAGTTATCAGTTGCTGTGTGTGTTTGTCAAAATTAAGATTTACTTGAGTGTCAGCAGTAATGTGGCCTAAAGAAAGATAAATGAAATCTAATAAACAAATGTTATGCAAACAAATGCACTCATGTATTTACTAATGATCAAGGAATTACAGAATAGGCTGGAAAAATAAAATGGTAACGAGGATAATGTGTTAGATGCATCCTGCCCTATCCTGATCCAAATTTTGTTAACAGTATTTACTCCTTATAACAGAGATCTGTGGGACTAAAACATTATTACAAACCAAATTTCTGAAAGCCTCTGAATTGTTTAAATTCCTGATGCTGAAAAGAACATTAAAACAAATAAGAAAAGCACTTTTTGGATCTGACCCACAAAAGGCAGACAGAACAAAATGTGTTCTCTGGTTTGCAGCAGATAACTGACACTAAAAAAGAAACAAATATGCCACTAAATAAAAAATAATAATAAAAAAAAAAGTTGGACCTACATTCAGTGTTGTAAAGGCAAAAATTAGTACTTTGTACATTTGTTTCTGGTCTTTTAAACTGTATTCTAAAATGTAAAAAAAAAAATTCAGACTTGGATCTCTATCAATCAACAGTCAGGCAGATACACGTAAAAAAAGGAGAGCACTGAGTGAGCACTTAATATTAAGAAGGTGACCAAGACATTCAGAGGAATGTATCTGGTGCCCTTGATAATGCCTGTTAGAGGAAAAAAAACACCAAAGAGAAATGATACGTGTGGAATAATACCAATAATAAAAAAAACATAGTTGCCTGTCTGAACAGGCATGTTCAACAATCCTGCTGGAACAATGCTCGGTGGACAGATGACTCAAAGGTCAAACATTTTGGCAAAAAGACAGGGAAAATGTGAATACCAGCACTGGAACCTTAAAGAGACACTCCATCCAAAAGTTTAAAAAAAGTTGCACCAAGCTTCGAAGCCCTGCCTGAAGCAGCCCAATGAATTTTTAGGGCAATGTTGTTTTCATTATACCGCTAGATGTAGAAATAAAGACACAATATACTGGACAAGAGAGTATGTGATATGGTATGTGACAGCAGTCAGAGAAAGGTGTATCTGATGTCAGGATATCAAAATGACGTGGTACACGGCCTAAATAGGCAGTATACTCCCTTTGCAATAAACTGAATCTATATTGTTTTGTTTTCTTCATGTCTGCAGCCTGGGATGAAATTGTCCAAAATCCATTTCATTACAGACTACATTGAAAACAATGTATGGCACCTCAGATGTTACAAAGCAGCTTTATTGGTTTTTATACCGAAGGCTTCTTACCTTCATCTGTCTATTTAAAACTTTCAGGTGTCGATCTGCTTCAACTTTCTGCTCCTCCAGCTTCTTGACAAGATCTGCAAAGACAAATTCAGAGTTTTTGAGAACCACTTCCCAAACTCTGTCAGGTATAATTGAATAGACTTGGGCATAATCACACCCATTAAGTACAGGATTCAACACAAAACTGGCCAGTTGCTGTGTGATGGAGAAACAGCAGTCACTTAATTATATACAGCATTACATTATTATCCCTACCAAAGTAAGCATTTGTATTTGTGTGTGTATTTGTGTGAGTGTGTGTGTGTGTGTGTGTGTGTGTATGTGTGTGTGTGTGTGTGTGTCTGTCTGCAGCTAATCTCACTGCTGGACCGATCAGCCTAATATTTTTTGTGCACAATCATGACAGCATGTTCAAAGACCCCTTGTGGCTGTGGGGATTCACAATTTTAAAAATCAACTATTTAATAATGGCATTCCTTATGAGCCTATCATGAAGCTAAGACTCATGTTAGGATGAGTATTACGACATAGCAAAATGTTTTTCTGGCAATCGGCTTATAGGGACAGTGTAGATATGACAGAAAATGAAGGGAAAGACACTCAACAAGGGTCCTCTGCCGGATTCGACCCACTGACATCACAGTTATGTGGCAGGTGTCTTAACCAGTGGGCTACCACAGTTCATTTTTATACACATGCCACTGCCAGCTTATCAGACACACCTAATTTAAACTAACGCAATAAATCATGAAGGCATAATGTTATTGTTGGAACTGTTTAAAGAGGTTTTAATTTTAAAACATTCTGGTCATTTTGAAGGTGTTTTAATATATTGTCCACCCCATTTTAATGGGTATAGCCTAAATATTAGAAACACCTCTCAGTATAATGCAGTGCAGTTCAGCAGCACCATAAAACTGTCAAGCAAAACTAAATGACTGGAAGTCTACTTCTCCAAAGGAAATGACTCAAACTTGAAACAGATTTGAAAGTCTTGTGTTTTAAACACTGATTAATTTCAGTAGATTTACACAAAGCTTAAGACTCCACAGAGCTACAGGGAACTTATCAGCCAGTGAAAAGAACATACTCTCCATGTCCAGGACGGTTTGGTTGGTGTGGAGGTTGACAGCCCTCTGCTGCTCCACCTGGTCCTCCAGCTCGAAGATAGTCTCCTTTAGCTCCTTCACCTGGTTGTCAGTCTGGATCCCGGCCTCCTCCAGGGAGCTCACCCTGCTGCTGAGCTCCTGCTCCCTCCTCTCCGCCCGCTCCTGAACCTGCTGGCATTTGGCCTCTACCTGCATATGCATTTGTGAGATTATGTTAAGAAATGGGTTAAAAAAAGAGGCAATGTTTTATGTGAAAGTAACTGTCGGCTGTCACAGTGCTAATTAGATGGAAGCACTTAGGTCATGTTTGGCTCAAGATAGGATAATTTATATCTTCCAGACATTCTTGTGGTGCAGTGTTTCCATTCAGCCTTGATCGTGCTTTTCTACATCTCCTACATGTCCTTCAAAAGATTAGATTCAAGATATTGAGACTGTATCAAGCCAATATTTTGTGGTGTCCATGACAGCTGGATGAAAAACACAAGCAGTGTGTGTGGAAACCTCTAAACATGTAAAATGAAGTAGGTCTAATGTTATCTAGACTGTCCTTCAGATGAGTAATGAAAATAAACCAAAATGAGTCTGAGAGAAATGAGAAAACTTGCCTTAATACATTTACATTCTTTGCAATATGATTGCTCTAGTTTCCATCTTATTTGACTCAAGGGTCTAGAAACAGAGGATGTTGTGTTGCTGTACAGACTGTAAAGCCCCCTCAGGAAAATGTGTGATTTGTGATAAACATGTCACATAAATTCTGGTTTCCAATTATGAAAAAAATATACAGGCACAAAAGTCACACAGAAATAAAGGGAAACATAAACTACATTGGTAATAGAAGCCAAGCTGGAGTCTGAGCATTATCGTATGTATACACTAGAGCTTAACTATGTCTGACAATGACCATTTGGCCACAGTGTAAACAGGTGACATGCAGAGTGACAGTGACTCATGGAAATAAGATTATAGTCTGGATTATGTCGGACGGCATCACTGTGTTCTTTGCTCCAGCTAGTAAACAACACTGACGCCGAAGTCAGAGCGGCACGATGATTCAGAATGAACACTGTAAAGCCTCTATGAGCAAAATACGCTAAAATAAGTCCATGATGTTGTTTGGTAGGACCCTTTCCAACTGACGACATGTGGCTCTAATAGATTGAGATGTTTGAGAGTGAAGTTATGGAGTGGCCTCACCCTCACACCCATGTGGCAGAGGACGGTAGCGTGACTCAGAGGGTCACGCACTGGCGGACCACCCTACTGTTGGCACCACAGTCGCAGTCCAACAGTGACGCCATCACTAAGCTAAACTGCCGACACACCTCACTTTGGAGAAACAACCAACATGACCCCAAAGCCACAGTGCCTCAGCCTCTCTGGAGGTCTGTGGTGTTGAAGAGGAAAAAACTGAGAAACATATGAGAATAATTTGAATTAACACCAGTTGAGTTCATGAGCTGCAGTGGTGAAGAACAGTACCCGATACAGCTGTTGAACCCTGTTTAATGATCATGTTCAAACAATTGTCGAAGTGATTGAGCCCAGAATTGTGAAAAATGTCATGGTGGTCTTTTACCAGACAAATCACTGAAGCATATACACTTTCTTGCGATTAAAATGTACACAATGCACGAGTTGTTAGTTCAGCATCAGATCAATAATCAATTAACTGTTTCTAAACGAGCAAACTGCTTGCTTTGCGTCTTCATAATTTACAGTACATGTGGATGGGGAGATTGTTCTTTGGGGAATTCCTGAAAGCTTTGCCAAACACAACACAACTAATGAGCTCACTAAGCTAACAAAAAGTTTGAGTCACATTTAATCCAAGTCCTGGTCTGTACACACTCCAGTTAGTACAACACAATGGAAGCAAGCAAGTGGAAAATGTCTGAACTGCTCTGTTTCTAACCAGAACGTTGTCCAGTCCTAAGTAGATTCATATGAATGTTTAGTGACAACAAGTGTCTCCAAATATTGTCCTCCAGACAAACATGATTAGTAATTAATGCCTTCTGTGGTGTACTGACTGAATTCCCAATCTGTTAGTATTTCTTAAACAGTAAATCTCAATATTCATTTATATTAATTCTGTGTGTATATTTATTTATTTATATATATATATATATAAATAATATATATATATATATATATATATGAATAAATAAATAAATAAATGAATGAATAAAGGTGCAATAAATCATATAATATTATTATAAATCCCAAGATTTGCAAACTTGCCCCTGCCTACCTTTGTCATCATAGCTTGCACATGCTCAGTCTCAGCCTGGGCCTGCAGCAGCTCCTGTCTCAGCTCTGTCAGCTCCACCTCCAGCCTGTCTCTCTCAGTGTGAGCCGTCTTCAGCAAGCTCTGCATCTCAGTGCTGTCACTGGCACTCTGCATGGCTTTCAGCTCACCCACCTTTTGCCTCTCAATGTCCACCTGTGCCTTCAGCCTACTATTTTCCAGTCTGAGGCAGTCTACTGTTGCCCTCTGTTCCTCTGCAGACTGTGCTGCCTGACCTCCGGCTTCCAGCTCCCTGTCCAACTGGGCCTGCAGCTTTTCCATCTCTTCTCTGAAGCAGCGCACCTGGCCTTGGGCCTGCTGATGCTCCTCCTCAAGAGCCCGCAGACTGCCTGTCAGCTGCTGCTGGATGTCCACCAGCTTCTCCCGCTCGAAGCGTGAACTCTCGACCAGCTCGGCATACCTCTGCTCCAGCTCGGCCAGCCGAGGCCCTTGGTTACCCAGCTCCTCCTCTCTCTGGGCCTGGGCCTGGGCTTGTTCCTGAAGTCGGCCAGCCAGTGCCTCGTTCTTCTGGGCCAGCAGCTCCAGACGCTCTCTCTGCTGTTGAAGTGAGGTCTGCAGGAGGCGTTTCTCCTCAGCCAAACGCTCATTCTCAGCAGTTAGCTCCTGCACCACCTGCTGCTGGTCGGCCAGCTCCTGCAGAGTTGCCTGCAGCTCCTCGGCTGTGCTGTGGTGGCTCTCCTCCATCTTGTGAATCTGTTCTGTTAGGCTCTGCACCGACACACCCTGCCCCCCTGCATTAGTTACTGCCCCCCCCGCAACGGCTTCACCGCTGACACCACTGCTTACTGATTCTGAACGTGATGGGATCTTCTCAAACTCTGAAGAGTCAGGTGAGGGCGAGTCCTTGGTGACATCAGAGCTGGAGGAGACAGAGGTTTTGAGAGGGCTGGCAGTAGAAGGGAGACTGTCGTGTTGTGGAGCTGAGGTGTTGGACTCTGAAGGCAGGCCATTAAGCAAACGCTTGGTGGGGCTGCTGGTGTTTGTACTCGAGAGAGGAGATGCCTCCAGGCAAAGCAGTTTTTCCTTTAGCCCCTGGTTTTCCTCCCTGAGGGCTGCCAGCTCTCTCTGAAACTTTCCGTTCTTCTCCCTCAGCTCACCAACCAGCACAAGGGCTTCTGCCACCTGTCCCTCCTCTTGTTCTGCAGCAGGCTCTTGGCGGGAGACTGAGTTGGATGAGGCTGATGGGGAAACAGTGGAGGCTTTACCTTTGCAGCGCTGCAACTCCATCCTGAGGTTGCTGATCTCTAAGTCTTTAGCCTTGGCCTCAGCCAGCAGCTCTTTCACCTGGCACTCCAGAAGTCCCTTTTCCTGGCCCTCTGTATCTCCACGAGATTTAGCTGAATTACGTGTCTGTTTTGCCAGGGTGGAGAGGCTGGATGTGCTGGCACTAGAAACCATCCTCTTGGTGGAAGAGCTCCTCAACTGGTCCCTCAGAGAGATGCGGTCTCTTGTTATGGTCGATGGGGTTTCTCTTGGAGCTGGGATACCTGACTTCTTGGTTGTTTGGGCACCTGCAACACACACAAAAACAAAATGATTGAGTGTGTTCAAGAACCCTATCAAATTTAATTTAGTCCATTCACAAAGCTTCTGACAAAGCTGTCTGATTCATAACTGTAAATACATTGTTAAAAAAAAGTTTAATTCAGTTAACTATTTTAGCTGCTAAAATTAAAAAAACTTTATTTTTCCCTCAAGCGTTCATGAGCCAGATCGTCCTCTAAAATGCTAAACTATGAATATAATAATAATAATAATAATAAAAACTATAATATATAAATTATAATAATGCTGTATGGTTACCTACATTCATCACTAAGCAGTACATGATGACAAACGTTTATATCTTGTTAAATAATGAGCAAATATAGTTATAAGCAAACTTTTCAAAGAAATTTGAATAATACATTAACAGAATGTTTATATTTATATTCTATAATTTTATTATATTTGCAAAGTCACATTAGATTACATGCACATTTATTTCTAGAGTCAAAATGCATTTAGATTAATCAAATGATATAAATCAGATTCAAGTTTACAGACAGGAAATTGTTAATTAGTGGCTCCAGTTTCTAAGATTAAACTTTTTAAGTAATTGAACTGTTGAGCTCTACCAATTACCATACAGTAGGCTTGACATTGAAAAGGCAAGGTTAATGGAATCGGCATACAGACGCACTGGGACCATGAATTTGTTAACATCATGTAATGACACTAATTAAATAGACAGAGTGTCACATTCAGATACTTGTATTATTCAGCAGTTTCATGTTGTTGGTCACTGTACTCTATTCACATATTGTTCTCTGTTTGGACAACAGAGCATCTGCCTGGCACTGTCTCTCTGTTGCTGTCACTGGTCATTCATTGCTGCAGCAGAGCTTAGCTGTGGCATTTCAAAAGGCATGAGTGTGGGCCGCTGGCGCGAGCTTTTTCCAGACCCCTCTCAAATACTGTATGAAGAGTATTTAGTGATGCCCGGCGTGAGCAGGGTGCCGCCTGAAAACGTTTTATTGTTTGTTTTCAGATCATCAGCAAACAGCGACACAGACACAAGGGGCTTGCTTGTTTCAAAGGATGACAAAGGTCTCTGTGCACGTGGAGCGTTCAGGCACAAAGCAGCTTAAGCAGTGCACGGACAAAGACAGCACTGTGTCTCTCAAATGCACACATCATCATCATCAAACCCACAGAGCACAGACACTCTGTGTGCTGAGATAGACAGCGCATCAGCCTGGACGACACGTGCACACATTTACAGCACACACACACACACGCACACACACACACACACACACACAAACACACACACACACACACACACACACACACACACACACGCACACATGCACATGCACACACACAATCCACAAACAAATGGCCTAGTTTGGAATGGAAATTCTATACCCCTGTGGGTTCTTTAAGTAGTCTGCCATTGATAGGCACTTTGCACAGAGTATCCTCTTATTGAATAAACTAGCAACTGTGGCAGACGCTGCCAACACTGGCACGATTTCTGGGGTACAAAGCCGTTTAACATTCCCAGAGTGTGCAGCTGGGGTTGAGAAAGTGAGGTGCTTTAAGTAAGAGAGGTAAAGATATATCACTGCTGTAAGTGGAAAATTGTGAATACACAGATTTAAAGCAAACCACAATGTTCAACGCTTTCAGTATAACCTCAAAAAAAAGTTTTTGAACAAATGTTGCATTAAAAGATTAGTTAGTTACCGTAGTTTGGGCAGAATGGTGGATTGACACTCTTTGGTTAAATCTCTTTAGTTTGGATGCAGTCATTTAAACTCACACTAACAGACGCAGCACTTCTTCCCAAACAGAAGTATTTGCCATTGGACAGACCTGCACTTCACAAGGATCCAGTGTGTAATTAAAAATCTATTTAATCTTTTCTCGTCACTTCACAGAGGATGAACCCATGAATGACAGAATGAGGACAGCATACACTCCTAAATTATGCACTGTCACGCGGAAGATGCCAACAGTGTATGTTAAAAATTACTCTTTACTGTGAACTATATGAAGCATCACACAGACAGGATAGAAAAAGAAAGATACACACACCTAACAGCACACGCCTATTTTATGGCCACTTGTCATATTCTCATTCTCAGAGAGGGACAACAGAAAGAAAGGAGACTGATGTGTTTAAGACCCTTTCATTCCCATAAGGATGACTGATGCCAGGAGTGTGACAGCTCT
Organism: Scomber japonicus; assembly: GCF_027409825.1. Taxonomy (NCBI): domain Eukaryota; kingdom Metazoa; phylum Chordata; class Actinopteri; order Scombriformes; family Scombridae; genus Scomber; species Scomber japonicus. Next base: position 23,840,419 of record NC_070590.1, on the reverse strand, counting down.
CCATTTGCTGTCCCTTCATATTCTGTTCGCCTCTTGCTCTTACTGAATAGGACCCAGCTGGAGCACATGAACTCACTCATCTTCAGATCGCCCACCTCTTTAACCATGACATCACCACAGCTGCTTGATGTGTGCAGAGAATTAACACGAATGTAGATGCCAGCAGTGAGCACATGCAAGACGGCAGGATCCTACAGTATATGGACACAAAGGCCTAATAACAAAGCTGGATTTGTGTGAACCTCTTCCACCCCCAACCCACCCCCCTCCTTCCATGGGGGGGGGGGGGGGTCTTAAGGGGGAGATGTAAGGTCAACAGTCTGCCACATGGAAGTGAGATACATCATCTGGAAGCCGGGAACATGAAGATTAATTTGAGATGCAGAATGTTTTCATTGTGTTTTGATCAGGCGCCTATTGAAATTTTGAAAGTTTACAGTGTATAAGAGCTTACAACATCATGATGAAATTATATGACGGCCACAAGAATCTACAAGAGTCTCAGTTTTCCAGTCAACCCCAATTTATGCAATTCAGAGACTCTGTAGGGACCCTAGTAGGCTAAAATATAGTAGGTGAAAATAACACATTTATACTGCATTGAAAAAAAAACTAAATGGTTTTCGCCCAAAACTGTATGGGATCAGGACTGGAAAGGGGAGACTGGTGGCTACCCATAGAACCTCATTTTCATTCGGATATCTTGAGGTGCGAGGTCAAGAGACACTTTGAAAATGGCCATGCCAGTTTCCTCACAAATTTAGCCTAACTTATTAGCATTAGGCTAAATTTACAGTATGTTCCCAACAAGATAGTTCCATATGATACTAGTATGTTCACTCTAGCTTTGAAACTGAGCTATCTACAACCTCTAAAACATAGTAATGTCACCGTCCTTGTGGAGTTTAGGAGGTTTAAATGCATCCATTGTAACCTCCTCTATCATCAGAGCTGAGGATGCACTACTATATTTATTAATCTATAATTACGAGATATTTTCTGGCTACACCAGGCAATACAAATACAAAATGCATTATGCAAAACAGGTCGAACTTTTCAGACATGCGTTTTTTAGGTCACATTATTATTATTTTTAAACACAATTGACAGCTGCTTTAAGTGAAATACTCCTATCATAGAAAGAAACATTTGCCACAAGAGGCCAAATGCTGGCTGTAAAACCAGTGGTATACCAAAATCAGTATAGTTTTATAAGATATTGAACACCACTGACAGCATATAGAAAACATTCACCATGATTAGATAACCAGTTTTTGGTTTCCAAAACCAAAACAGCAGCTGCAGAATGTTTATCATTGTAAGTTTCACATCATCAAATGGCCACTACTTCGAAGTGAAGAGTAGAGACTAGATTTCACTTAGTCTGACAATGACAAGGCATCCAACAGACCACTGACACCTACATCTGCCAGCTTGTGGTTGAACATGGCACTGACTTAGATGGGAGTGCTAATAACTACATAATTTATTGGTTTATTTTAAGTTGTATAAAAAGTGTGATGAGAAAGAGAGACTAGTAGAAGCCTTTTCCTCACTCAAACACTGCACTGTTGAGATGAGAGACACCTTCAATTACTCTACCAGAGATAATGGGTCCCTGAAAAAGACTCTCAGGAGAGAACAAGGGTAAGTGCATTAATTAATATTAGTGTGCTGCTGAAAATTGGCATGACAGCTAAGTTATTTTTCCTTAAAAAACAAAAAGAGGCAAGAAATATATTCTTTAGATCATTTAAAAAATGTAGGTAGGCTAAATGAGAGTGGCTTTTAAAGCATAAACATGTATGGTTGATAGATAACAACTCAATGTACCATCAAGCCAAATACAATGAAGATTGAAAAAAACAGTCAACAAGAAATTGCTTCAGTTACAATGAAGTAACATTTGTGACCTTGATTCGTTGTGTCCAAGAATACTAAAGAGATACATTTATCAATAGTCTTAACATAAAATAATTTCTACTGTAGCTGTTGAAGTGCAAATATTTCTTACATCAATCCAAACTAAAATATAATAGACAATGCTTGTTCAGAGTTAGCTTAGCTTTAATTTACTGTTTGCTTCAATGTAGGCCAATCTCTGATCCAGACCCATTTATAGCTACCTCTAGGAAGCACTAAATCTGTAAAAAAACCAGTGGAACGGGCAGTTAAATGGCTCACTGAGGAGCTTTCCCCTTCCAGCAGGGAATAAATCCTCACCAGTCTACGGAGACTAATTCTTATTGATAGTAAAAAGCAAATGCTGGGAAACACCAGCTTTGGTGAAACTGGAAAAAATCATTTTCAATGAAAGAGAACACTGTCCGAAAATATTTTTATAGCCCGTTTCAGTTGGTTCTTGCATTATTGATTCAAGAGGGCAGTTCTTAAGAATGTTTCATGTAAATCAATTAATAAATCAAGTTTATTTGTTACATGTAATCATATAAAGTACAATCACAGTGAATTGTAAACCTGCCAATTCCTTAAATTTGTCCATTAAGAAAATAAATCTTAAATAGAATAGGAATAGTAATACATATAATTGTATGTTTGGAGTGGAGGGCAGTGATCCCATTTAGGTTCCCAGTGGTCTGAGGGTCGAAGTTCATCCTGAGCCTCTCAGTGCTGACCTGATGTATCCTTCTCGCCAACCGCAGCAGTAAGAAAAGCACGTTATCCATGTTGTTGTGATCCTTAATGATTATTCCAGACCTATTCTTGTAGCGCCTGGTGTAAATATTCTTTAGGCAGGGTAGAGCTGCCAATTGTGTATTCAGCCGTATAAACCTCTCTTTGCAGGGCTTTGCAGTCTTGTTCAGTGCTGTTTCCCCACCAGGATACCTGGAATGTCCCCAAGCATCTGAGTGGAAACTGGTCTTTCTCCCTACTGAGTCAGTATACAGTGCCCTGGTTAGACCCTTTGTTGTCATGTGGACAACAAGGTACCTGAAGCTGTCCACCCTATCCACAGATGACCGGTTGATATAAAGGACGATGTAGTTCCTTCCCTGAGTTATCGTTATCAGTGATCTATTATCTGTGATCGGGCCAACCAAAACTGTGTCATCAGCAAACTTGATAATGCTGTTGGAGTGGCTACACAGTCTTGTGTTTACAGGGAGTACAGCAGGAGGCTCAAAATGGTTGATGGTGGACTTCATGAAGCACATCGATGATAGACTGCACCAAGGACAGGTTGAATATCATTGTGAGCAACGGTGCTAGTTGGTCAACACATAGATTGAGGACTCACCAACAGTCTGGTCCTACAGCTTTCTTGGTGTTCACACACATTAACCTCACAAACATTAAGCTATTTTTGCTTGCTGGTTGCCGATGGCCTCAAAGCAAGTACAGTAGTTGTTTAGCTCACTTGCTAGAGATGCATCAGCACTTGACAAGAGTGTGGGAAGGTGGGCTTGTAATCTGTCATGGCTCTTGGACCTTGCCACATGCTACTGGGATTATCCTCCGGGAATTGTAGCTCCACTTCCTCCCCATAGTTCCTTTTCGCCTCTTTTACTGCTCTTCTTACATTGTAGGCTGCTGCTTTATGATTGAATGTTTCCAGACTGCAGCCCAAAGTTGTCGGCTGCAGTGCATGTGTTTATGGCATTCTGGGTGGTTCTGGTAATCCATGGTTTCTAGCTGTGGAATGATTTAACTGTAGTTTTGGGTACCGTTGCTTCTGTTGTTTCACAAATCAAATCCACCACAGAGTCAGTGAATCCATTAATGTCATCATTGATGTCAACAGTGGTATCCTGGAATGTGCTCCAGACTGCGTCATGTAATGCAGACTGTAGGATGGCCTCTGATTGGCCTTACCATTTCCTGATCTCTCACACCTATGGGAACATGCCTTGTATTTTGTTTACATATTTTGACCTCAGCAAGATGGCCACATAGTCGCTCTTCCCCAATGTGGGTAGCAATTCCACTCTGTAGCTGTTTTTAAATGATGTGCAGCAGTGATCCAGGGAGTTTATTCGCCTTGTGGCGCAGTCAATATGTTGATGGAAGTTAGGTATAACCTTCTTAAGGTTAGTTTGACTGACGTCTCCAGGAATAGCTCAGCATTAGGTTTACAGGTCTGTGAGTCTTTGCAAAGAGCCTCTCTTGTCGCATTTGGTGACATGTCTTCTGTGTTTTCTTTGATGTTGAGATGGTTGCAGAGAAGGACACAGAGATAGTCTTGCTTTTCCATGTGGTTGGGATAGTAGCTGGTGTTTATCCGCTCCAGCTTTTCCTAAATGTTTACTCTGATGTTTATATTTGAAAACTTCGACCAGCCAGCAGGAGGCAAGTTTACATAGTGGTGAGTGGATTTCTACATCCTAATGAGTATTCATGTTATCATTGTCAAATATTACTGTATAAACAAAAAGTACAATATTTTAAAAATAAATGGGAAGAGCTTAAATTTGCATATATTTAGTGGAGCTAGCAGAGAGGCGACTGATATGTCAGCACCTTTAAGAACAAAAGTTACATTCATTATTTTTAGACAGCAGCCAGAATAACGAATTTGCTGCCAAGTTCAATAAACTTAATTGAGGGGACTGAGCATATGAAGTTGTATGTATTGTTTAGATTAATGAATTATCTAAATGAATTACACAGGCTGACTTCCAGTAATCCAAAGGCATTCAGTTATTTCATGGGAAGGCAGCTCACTGATCACACTAATGCACTGTGCTGGCTTCTTTCTTTTTAATGAAGATAAGCTTTCAAATCACATCAGGAGTTGTGTGGCTGGAAACAGTCCAGCACCAGTCAGTTAACTGCAGCCAGCCTGCCTGCCAGCCAAGAGGTGACAGAGTGCACTGTGTGCACAGACTCTTCACTTTACAGAACAGGAGGGTCATGGGTGACGAGTCACGATGAATTAATGACTGCAGGTGGTCAAGTGTCAAAGAGTTGGCACCTGAAATGACGCACTGGCTTCATCATCACAAACAAGCATTACATGGGAATCTCTCACTGCCTCTCCCACGTCTTCCCTTTTCTGTTCCAGGAAATATGGTGCGTTGTTTTTCATAGAAGTGGAAGCAGTGAGGAAAGACAGAAAACCCAGTCTGTGTTTCTGGCCTTCCTGTTGTCCAAGTGACAGGGCATGAAATAGGTCAACAGGCGCCCATCAGGCAGGCGCTGGGATGCATAGGCATTCCTTTCCTCTTACTGGAATGGAAGATAGACTGAACTGAGGCTCCATGACGGCCACAGTGACTGAGCAGAGATTAGCCTGGACAGTAAGCTGCATCACAACAGCCCAATGCGCCACTGGAAACCATGAAAGCACTACTTGTTTAGAATAATATTTCATTGTGATACAACACTGTACACAACTTAAAAAACAAGAAAACAAGACTCTCTAATTAGATTCTAACTGTAAAATTCCTAAAAAGCAACTTCCATGGTATAATTTGGAAAGTGATAAATAAATGAGTAAATAGATAATACAAGACTATAGAAGCTCCTTGGGCCTGTGTCAAACAAGGGCAATCAGACAGTGTCTGTATTTGCAGTAGTCAGTGGAAGTGATCAGATATTCCATTTCATCAAGCTTCAGAGACTCACTGAAGACTAACATCAGTCTCAAAATTGATATTATGGAATAAAGAATAAGTAATAAATAGGATTTAAATGGCTGTTTGCACTCATCACACAATCAACATTTTTCAACTTTGGATAATTGTTTGAGATTCACTGGAAGGAAAGTCAGAGTGCTAGCTGTGACTTTCACATCCATAAAACTGATTTTTCAGGGTTTCTTTATTTCTCCACAAAGCCCCTCCCACCACTGTTTTTGGCTAATTTTCACCAATAAAATTAAATACATCTGAGATTGCTGCATACCTTCTTGTCCATCATATTTTTCATTGTACAACATCTTCCTGAACTTGGGTAATACAACAATTGTCATGAAAAGATAACAGTAGACTATATTTAAGTTGTTCTTTGTGCAAACACATCATTGCAAAACCTTATCTGCATAAGAGTTTACCTTCAGTGCACTAAGGAATAAAAGGTAAAACTGAGGCAAGAACTTGTAAACATTTGGTTTCTATTATCAAAATATGAAAGTATTTGTGTTGAGTTTATTCAATAAAAGGAGTCAGGAAAGAGTTTGCTGTTTCAGTCACTGATACTCAGGAAGTATGAGAGAGAAATATTCTCAGTAGCTGAGGTGAAATTTCTTCTTTTGGGATAACCCAATAATCAGTAAAAAATAATACAGCTGTGTGACGGAAAATAAATGTTTTGGTTGTGGCAAGTTGAAAAAGTAGGACATTTTTAAGCATTGGCTGAAACTTTTAATGTTAATAAATCATTTGGACTTAATAAACAGAAAAAAATAATTGTAGGACTGAAATAAAGAGCAAATAAAAGCTTATTTACTAAGCTGATACAGAGCTGTATACCCAACACTACTCAACCTCCTCTGTAAGTGGAGGTTCAGTAAAAAACACCCTTACACATTAGTCTGGACTCACTACTATGACATCTTGTCAGCAGGCAGAATGTTAAATCAATCGTGTCTGACCAGCAAACTTTCATCCTTACTTACTTTCTTTGTGCCTAAAAAGTGAACAGTTCTGTGCTTCCTCTGCAGCACTGCATGGAAGTACAGCATGAGAGCTGGCAAGCCACAGAGCACCACTTGGCCTGAGCTCCTTGGCTCCTTTAATCATTTTGATTGAATCATTTTAACTGGCCTGTATGCTAAGACTCTTAACAAAGCATCCATATGCTGACTATTTTACACTACTTATAGGGCCAATACCCTACAGAAATATCCAATAGCACGGGCCATGAGCTGGCCAACAGAGGGGGAGAAGTTCTTCATTCTCCAAATGGAAAACAGTTTAACACAGGGCTCACTGAAGGAATAATATGCCATTTTATGTAATTGCTGGTCGGTTTATAGGATAAGCATGTGTACTGGGTAACAGGTTGTAGTGAGTATTTCTGAACTTAGCTTTAAGCTTCGGAGGATTTCTATCTTTGTGTTATACATTAAGTAGACATGTTGCCAGATGTCTTCAGTATTTGTGATTCCCTTTCCTGGATTGAACAAAATGGACAAATGTTTTGTGGAAATATTAAGCTGATAATAAGAGATGGAAAGTCAACCTCTAATCTCAAGCCACACTAAGCTCCCTTTCATTTAACCACAGTTTAAAACATAGCCAACAGAGAGAATACCGAATTTACAAAAGGATTCACTAACATTTCTAAAAGCAAATTCAATTCATTTCGAAACCTATGAAACTTCAAGCGTTTTACATTTCAACTTTGATGAACTTTGACCTATAAATTCACACCATCTGGACAGCATTGACTGCTGTGTCACCAAAACTTCCAGCACCACATAGTCACAAATATGTGTTAATGAATTTCATGGTGCCAATTTATGGACACATTATGAATGAGATGACGCCCAGTAATCTCAACTTCACTCTCAGAGGATGAAGATTTGTCTTCGGGCTGTTGTTCTAAAGATAAAAACAGAGCTAGCGCAGACAGCAGAAACAACATACACACAGAGAGGCCAGCATTACTATTCCCAGACTGTAGACAAGCCACAGCTAGCTGCTGACAGATATACAAACCACATCAGTACAAGTCTGATTTGGTATGCATCGAACACACAATACTCAAGCTTAGCGATTCACACGTTCAAGCCAGCATGAGTGTTTTTAAGGTGTCAGTTTCATACACACATTGTGGGTTGCTCCCCTTTAAATTCATGAGTTTTTATAAACACAGACCTGAAGGCTTCAATGTATCAACATTATAGTCTTCAGTTACACAAACAGGACATTTAAACAGCACACGCCTCCTTCTGCAAACACAAAGAGCAAAGGAATGGCCGGTGTGTTTACTGTCCCAACCTCTAACTGCCATGGAAAGTATGACTGATGTAACTTCCTCTCAGTGTCCTGGCTATCAGAAGTTGGACAAACTTGCTTCCTCGTGTTAAATCCCTGTTCTACGTCAGTTTGCTCCGATATTGTGTTGAGGTGGCACAATAATCTATGTCCTTCCACATTCTTTGGCTCGTTGTTCATTGTTGTGTCGTAGTCTGCTCCGTGTGGAGAGCTGCAAATGCCAGGCAAAATGAATCAGTGCTTCAGACATTATAGCAGACAAATAAGCATTCAGTATGGCCTTAGAAGTGTTTTAATTGGCATAAGTCAACCAAGTTCAGACTCTAGCACTGTATGAGAGGAATGGGACTTCTCAGAGGTGGCCTTGGGAAGTTATTTTCAATGCGGTGATAAATTTGTCAGCAAGAGGGCTGCTAAAAAATGTTAATATGAAAAAATATCCCAAATGTTTGGGTGAAAGAGGAAGACAGATGTCACTGTGTGTCTGAGAGGAGGCCAAGTGTGGTTTATGTGTGAAACCAAAGGAGAAAAATGGCCTTACCACAGGAGAACACCAAGCTGAAGCTATGCAGAACGTAATCCTACCTGAGCACTACATGAAAATACTGTTTCCATTCCAATACTAGACATTATTGCCTAGTGGACACTGAAGTGGATCTTATCTGGGCTGGCAAAGAAATATCATTAAAAATACACACACACACACACACACACACACACACACACACACACACACACACAGTTATTCTGGTTGATTAAACATTTGCTAATTTTGATGTTGGGCAAAGCTATGATGACAGTTTCATGAGGTCATCAAACTCCATGAGCCAATTATAATGACTGAAGCGATAATTGTCCCGCCCTGACAGATGCAACTAAGCAAACAGGAGATTCATGGAGATGTCAATCAAGTACCTTCTGCACACAGTCCTTAAAAATATGTAATAAAGTAGATGAACTGAAACAAACATGACTCTGTCATTGTCAACAACACAATTAAATGCCTTACGTTTTTGTTTGCTTGTTTTTTTTAATTTCAGACAAAACTATTCTAAAAGAAAGGAAAAATATTTAAATGTTAAATTATATAACCATGGTGTTACAATCTGATATACAAACATCTTGGGTGTCTGTATCATGGAGATGACTGAGCTCAGTTTCTGTACCCTTACCAGCACAGATATAAATAGTAACTTCATGTTCTGTTGCTGAGTGTGAACAGAGAGAACAATGTTATAGTTATTGATAGTAGCCTTTTCCTCTAATTTCAAGAAAATCGCCAAGCTTTTCCAAGTTTTTGGCAATGTCCTCAAACATTACAGCTCCCTTCAAGAATCCTAATCACACTGGCGGAGAAACCATGTGTGTGAAAATTCCCATTTTTGACCATGTGAGAGTAACGACAATCTATTTTACCTCACTGAACAAACACGTTTTAGCTTTCCTTTAGTCCTGGGACCAAAATGGGTACAACTGACTGGTAGTCCTGAAATAGACCCAGTGTTATTGGACTATATTTTACTGACAATTCATCAACAGCTGACAACACGCTGACCACAGGCTCCGGTCTTGGCTGCTCTCCTGGTGAGCCAGCGGGTAGACAGGAAGGCTCAATGTAGTAGTCATCGTTGTACTTTGGTTCTGATAACGACCCTCTTATCACTGCAGCAGACAGCTTACTCCTTTAGCCTTCCACTTCAGAGATAACAGCATCGATCAAATCTGAACGAGTTCTTCTATGTTCCCACGTTTCCTTCCCCGCTTCCAGCACCAGAACTGTTATTCTACTTTACAAGCCCTAAATCTGACAAACATCAGCTGGCTGTTTCACCGTCTGGGTGGAATGAAAACTAATGAGGAGAGTGCAAACTTCCCTTCATACTCTTACCCATTACTGTGCTGCTGTTCACTGGAGCAAAACGGCTAATCAAAACCTTGTCTTCGGTTAAAAGGTTAAAAAGTTGATGCTTGTCATTATACTACCGCCTTGTCAAAAAACAGGAATACCTCAGGTGAAAAATAGATTCTATGTGTCCTCAGGCTGAGTGCTGTTGGATCAGTAATTTCATGTCATGAATGGGCGTGATGAAAAATCGAACAATTTCATGATTAATTCTAATTTGCTATAAAGGTCTGTGAAGATTCTCAGTCATCCAGGTCATGTTTATCCAAGAATGGTTGAATTGAGGGTAACTGGACTTGGACGAGCTACCCTCAATTCAACCCATCTTAGAATTTATTATAGATGCTCATTAAAGAAAACGGAGAGTGGATTTATAAGAGTAAGAGTTAAGAGTTCATTTCATGATGGAGTGTGGGAGGTTGGACCAAGGATCATGGAATACAGTTTAAATGCTTTTCATAGCCCGGAGAAGATGATTGATTATACAGAGTGTGACCATGGTGGTGTGCTTTCAGTTGCTCAGTTAATATTTTTACTCTCATTTTATTTTTAATCTTATAATTATTCTGTACCAAGAGTGATATTTATCAACGAGCAGGCCATTTCTGCTTAGTGACGATAATTAGCAAGGTGGCAGAAGTAATATCTGCCTTCTTGGTTGTTCCTCTTTGACTCAACAATCTTTTGTGTGTAATTAACTGTGCACTCTTTTCTCTATGTGTGTGTGTGTGTGTGTGTGTGTGTGTGTGTGCATGCATGGGGATGAACGATGAAACTGGGAGCTAATCTTTTCAAGCATGCAGTAGCTTGCAACCATTGCCTTCCGATCTGAGCCTACTGTGCTCTCTCTATCTTCAAGCAACACACATCACTGCTATGAAATGATACAGCTTAACACCCACTGCAGATTAAAAAAAAACAAAAAACATTGTATTTTGTGTGTGTGTGTGTGTGTGTGTGTGTGTGTGTGTGTGTGTGTGTGTGTGTGTGTGTGACTCTGCATGTTGCCCTAACATGCCACCTGCCTCTGGTCTATTCATTATCTATATTTGTTGAGACAGAAACATGCAAACATAATCACATGGCACCATAAAAAATGATAAACCTCCATGTACAGCATTTACAGATAGGTGTGTACAAATACAAGGAGGCCCTGTGCATTCACAAGCACGCGTATATTAACATGCAAATGCTCGTTTTGTTAAAGAAATTCGGAGAGGTTACGCAGACATGGAAGAGCAGCTTGCTTGTCTTTCGATGAGTGGGAAGTTGCTGCTGAGTGCAGTTCAGAGGGACTTTGAAATGGAAATCTTAGGGAGGCGCAGTGAGCTTGGGGCAGTGGAGGGATGTGAGCGTGAGACTGATGATACCATCTCCTCTGGCAGGTTCCCTCATGCTTACAGTCGGGCGGATCTCACTCAGCACTTTGCTCTACCCGGCTCCTGACATCTACACACAGTAGTGAATGTATACACACAAACGAACCTGTGCTCACTGAATACAGTAACACAACACAGTGGATCCGCTAAGGTATTGACATGCTCAGAAATATTAATGGTGCAAGAACAGAGCTGAACAAATAACTTCTAACCCGTTTAGTCAGCTTTCATAACTCCATATTCATCAGTGCTCATCAGTCAGTGCTCTGCTGGTGCGCATCTTAGTCAGTACTCATTAGTCAGGACTTGTCTGTCAGAGATGTACTCAGATCTGACATGACAGGAGATTAGCACAAATCTATTGTGTTTGGCAAATGTCTGTCTTCGCCTTTTAAATCAAAAGAGAAAGGCAAAAACAGACAAGGAGGGATAAGTGATGCTGAGGAAAACCACGATACAAACAGAAGCAGACCTGACTCTGTTTCCTCCAGTCTCCCCGTCTGGTTCCCCATGTTGGTCCGCTCCGCGACTCCCACACTCCACACCGGGGCGGACTAATCCAAGAATCCGTGGCTGCGGGGGGAGAGTTAGGAGCGTGTGGGAGTCTGGGTTGTCGTATCTGCTCAGCACCCACAATCACCTCCGCTCAGTCACAGTCAAGGGGAAAACCATAAGAAACACAAAATTTCTTCTTGTTCTTCCCTCCTTCTTGTCTTCTTTTCTCCACTCCTTCCCAGGACTGTGTCTGTGTGTCTGTGTGCATGTGTTAGAGGAGGCAGGCTGTGTGTCCTGTCAGTGACTGCCTGCAAGTGTGTGTGTGAATGTGTGCGAGTATGCGTGTCCTCCAGGACTGTGACAGTATGTCACACTGGCAGGCAGGCGGGCGGGCAGGCAGCGTCGTGTGCACTTCATTATCGCTGTGATGACTGGAATCAGCTCAGAGGGGGAGTGGCTTCCCTGGTCATACACACACACACACACACATTAACACACACACCTCCTCCCACTCCTGCCAGGCAGTTTACTCTCACCAATACCAGTTGAACAATGGTGAGATGAACCGTCCCTCTCACTGGTACTGAAAGGACAAGTGAATATACAGAGGGAGAAAGAGAGAGAGAGAGGGAAAGGGAGAGAGAGCGATGAGGGTGGGGAGGGGAAGGAAGGAAAGAGGAGCTAGAAGAAAGGAAAGGCACTATTTTTTTTATTTTTTGGCACGGGGTGACAGTGCGGCTCTTGTCTTTTGTTTTCAAGAGAACTTGCAGGCTGGGACCATTTACAAAGTCTCTCCTGCCCACACACACACACACAGACACACAGACAGACAGACAGACAGACAGACAGACAGACAGACAGACACACAACAAAAGTCTTAGTAAGTGGGTAAAGGGGATAAGAGGCCACCCCAGGCGTCGTATATCATTTCCCCCCGCAGCGCACCCAGCAGGAAACAATACTATGTGTGTATGTGAGTGTGCCTACAGTACATGTGTATGAGGATGGAGGGGGTGTGTGTGTGTGCTGGTTTTTGGTGGGCTTGTGTGGCGCTAATAGGACACTGGGTTGTTTTTTTTTTTGTCTCTTCTCATTCACAGTGTATGTAAGTGTTAAATATTCATGATGGCGAGCGCTACAGGGAGAAACCAAGTTGGAAGGGAGTATGACTCGTCATTTTTGGTCTAGTCGATTTTCAGTGTTGTATTTTTGTGTGTGTGTGTATAGTGCAACTATCAGGAAAATCATTGTGAAACCCTCTTGGAAGTCTGACTAAAAGAGAAGGAAGTCCAAAACTGCAGTACTACGCTACAGGCAGATTGCAGTCATTAATTAATAAAAAAAAAAAGAAAAAAGAAATAAGAGAATTACATTTTATTTATGAGCCAAAATCAAATTCATCCCAACAGTTACAGGAAACCAAAGAAATTATAACCGCATTATTTTGCAAATTAAAACTGACGATTGACATAACATTCTAGAAATACCATACCACACCCACATTATTATTTATATAATGACTATTCAAGGTTTCTATGATATAGCACGCTCTGCTGTGATGGCCTGAAAAGAAGCGCTCTATCAGTCAAGGGCGCTAATCTGTAAGAAGGACTGGGTATCAGAAATGAAAATGATTCTTGACTGCATCATCAGTTTCTTAAAGCCACACTTGACACAGATAAACCCTGATATTTTTAGTAGTGTGAGTCTCTCTGTTGCATAAGCTCAGAGCTACCAGTTTTACGCTCACAGCTGAATAAATAGAATAATAAAGGAATAGCCATTTAAATTTGTAGCTGTATTTGATGCGCAAAATACTCTCCAGCTCCAGCCAAAAAAAAAAATCTCAGATAGCTGTAAGAAAGGTCTAGTTTGCTGCATTCTTCTACCCACGTCAGGTTGGATATTCAACCCTTTCCTACAACACGCTGCCACTTCCAAGCCTCTTTACAGATCCAATGAATGTTGCATAAACTATTGCGTTTCCCGTCTTCCTTTCTCTGTATTCTCATCCCTCTTCCTCTTGGAGCAGCACATCCACCTTGGTAAACAAACACGTCTTTAATCCAGCTAAGAATGTTCTCCTCACCGCAGGATGTCCATCTCTGTGGGCCCAACAGGCCTCTTTCAAGATCTGGCAGGACTATTTCTCTTTGTCGTGCAACTTTAGGGGACTCGCTCGGGTCACAAGCTTCTCAAGGGAGGAATTTTCAAAGTTGATGCCAAAACTCTTGGTCAACAAACCCTAAAAGAGACCAGGTGTGTTTATGTCTGAGCTGAGGCCAGATACAGGCAGCAGATGCAGTGTACAGTGTTAATTCTGAAGCAAAACCCTTCTGGTGCACTGTAGTGAGTAGGAGGAAAGCTATTCCCACTTGCCATTATCCGTTTTACACTGCCTGCATAATAAACAGAGGAGTGCATTATCAGTACTACATTGTAGTAGATATTTAGACATATTTAGTGATGCACGGGGCATTATGGGACACATAAAAGGTAAAGGTGTTTGTAATTTTTGCTTGCCAATTTATCATCATGTGTAAGCATTTACTATATGTCTCTTTACTGCTTGTGTCAGTGTGCGTCTGTCATGGCTGAGTGCTTATGCAGGCTGAGGCGCTTCCCTGGTGGACTGAGGCATGTTTGATTAATTCATCTGACAGATATGAGGAGCTAAAGGACCATACCTCTCCCTCCCGCTGCCTCCCAAACACTGACGCAGACAGACAGATGGGGCCCCGCTGGGAACACATGTTACGGCTGAGTCTGTCGTCTGAGTTGTGCATAGTAACAAAACTCTGGGTCCGTTATATTCCTGTACTGCGTCAGCTTCTCTGCTTATCTTTCGCCGTGGCTGTTCACAGAGGTCAACCAACACTAGCATCGTACATTCATTTTTCTTTTTTGCCTGACAGGAAAGTTGTGAATAGGGAAGATACACAAGCTATGGGTTGATAAATTGGGGAATATAAAAGTCCATCTGGTGGCTCTAGCAAATCTCACATATAGCGAATAATCTAACTCCATCACTTGCTGGCTTTCGAATATACATGTTTATATTACAAATATATTGAACAAATATCAATATATCATATTTTAGAATCTCTTGTGACAGTCATTGTTATATATTGTGATACCAGCGCTGCACACAGGTCCAATCTATCAGCTGAGGTATCACCACTGAAACGGTATCACTCAACATCTCACTAATTTGTGCCTGAATGACCTCTGACTTGAAAATGTAAGAGCAGGACGTTGCAGAAGGTGAACTAAAACGCATGTATGTTCAAGACTTTTAAGATCAACTCTGCTCACCCAAACATTACCGATCAGCATGAAAGCATGGACTGAACAGGGGTGAAATTAAGTGCCTGTCAATGAGGTGCCCATTTGTAAAGTTATGCCCCCCCCCCCCCCCCCAACAGTCTTGTTATTTATAGAGCAGGACAGTCTTATCTCCTTCTGTCTCTTCTCCTCACACACTCCGCAGGGACACCTCTTCTAGTGAAAGCTTTACTGAATTAATGATGAGGTGTTTTAAATAAGTCATCAGGATGAGGCTGGGTTTTTAACCCGTTGTCTGACAGCACGGTAGAGTTGGTAAAGTGCCAACTGGGATAGAGACAAGAGCCCATTAGCAAAAATAACAGTTTTGATTCATTAGTGCAGCATGCTGTGAGGGCAAGCAAGGGTGGGGTCAGACTATCAGTCAGCTGACCTTTTTAGCCAATACTCTCCATGAATGAACTTGTGTAGATTTCAATTCTTGGCGACCTTTGATGTTTTATACAGCTATCTAACTTTCTGCAATTACATTCTTTAACACCTAAGAGACGTATAAAAGTAACTGTTCTTGAATCTTATTTTTTTATAGACATTCTTTTGAAGTCTTTTAGCGAGACAAAAGCCTTTAATCTCGAAAGAGCAGTGACTCCAGTGAAATCTGTCACTCGCAGTGTGGAGCCTGAAGCTGCATAGCTGATATCTAGTTGGAAGTGGAGATGAGAAGGTACCGTAAATCTTTTTTCAAAAAATTATAATAAAAATGGTAGTTTCTATCTAGTGTGAGCAATTTCGGTTGATTTCATCTAGAGAGAAAAAAATGGTACTGCAGATCAGTTTCATGGCTGAAGACTGAATGTGACACTAATCAGAATTTGACTAAATGTTGTACAATGCTGTGTCCTCACAGTGCTGCAGTATTTTAAAAAACTGCATGGATTAGCATGAGTAATATGCTATATTGATTGTTTCCTCATTTTCCCATGTATGCACAATACCTCAGGCATATTTGACCTACTTCTGATAAAACTTTAAAAAGAAAAGATGCATCTCATCACTGCAGTCCTCATTTCTACATTTACCACTGATTGTCTAAACTAATCCAGTTCCTGTTCAAATATGCCTGGTCAGAACATGCCTCTGGTACTGCTGCTGGCACCTTTCTCGAGAGCCACTTATCCAAATAACTTTGCACTGGGCACTTCACTTCCTGGAGTCCTTAGCAGTACGCCCGCCAAGTGTCAATCAGATGAATGGTTGCTGAGAAAATCGATTCTTGGAGCATACTAACTGTATGCACATGTCTCATTGTTTATAAGTTGGATAGATTTCTTAAAAAAATCATGAGAAGTTCAGTCGATAAGAGTGTCATTACAATGTCGGTGTGATATAACAGAACTGGATACTGGACTGAAAATGGTATCCATTCAGTCCAATAACAATTGCTTGCTAAAACTGCTTTTCTCAGCTCAAGGAAAGTACTACAAATATAAAACCTCCATGGATCAAAAATGTATCATAAAAAGAGTGATAATTGATCTTGTTTGCAGTTCGAGGTGTCCTGTCAGTAGTTTTACAGATGTCTCTTTTACAATGGTGGTCTATGGGGAAAATGCTTCTTGAGCCGCAGGTGGATTTTTCAATGCAGTAACCACTGGGAAAAATTGTCTGCAAGGCTGAGCAGAGGAGCCCTAGTTAGCTTTTGTAATACATCCATGGTCAAGATCCGCTAGTAAACAAATTTAAGGCCGCCATATCAAGATCTGGTGGATGTTTTTGTCGAGAAAAACAAAGGACAGTGCTCCTTACGCCATAAAACTTTAGGAAAAGTATGTTTTGAAAGCTCAGTCAGGATTCTGTTATGCATCCACAGTCTAGCTTAAAAATCTGCTTGGATGACTTCTGAGAAAAGACTCAATTACTGGCTGACAGGTATGATGACAGCTCTGCTGCAGTGCGCCTCAGAGCCCAGTAAGTCCTGACTGCTCCTTGTAAGTGTGGAATGTCACATATCAACTAGGGAAAAACTGGTCTGTTTACGATGGACCTGTTAACGCTGATGGGTGACAATATCACAGAGGCACACCTGAAGACACACCTGAAGACACACCTCAGCATTCCACTGAATGTGTTCATCCCAAAATGTCAAAATGCAAATTATGGATTGCTGACACTTCTCTTCATCTCCATATCAATAAATACAAACATTCATTTCAGATTGTTACATCTCAACATCAAAGAGATACCACAGATCACCACCCCAATCTATATTCAAATCATGACATTTCCCCTGTGTGGATACGTCAGAAGGACTCTCAGGTCAGATTCAGTGACTAACTATTGACTTAAACAGGTTCAATAATAATTGTCACCACTTGCATGCATGGTTGGCTTTGATTTTCCACTTGCTGATTAGCTTGATTTTCTAAACCTGTTTGACCTATACATTCATTGTCTGTCCTCATATGTTCTGATGTGCACAGGTGTAAAGTCCTGACTCAGGTGCAGAACAACACAGCAGGACTGATGGGAAAATCATGTCAAGTAAAGCAAGGGGAGAATATTCCTATTAGTATGTTTGAGCTTGTGTAGTATGAAATAATTCAGTGAAATTACTCATTTACTCACTTACTTATTATAAAATACATTTGATCGGATCAAATCATCAATATTTTTCATATTTTTCACCTAAGGGGAATAAAGTTAGTTAGTTCAAAGCTAAAACCCAAAGGGTGCATTTTTAAAAGGGAAAACAAACACCTTGAAATACCACGACTAATGATTTTGCTTCTGCTCTAATGGCAAAGCAACTGGAATGCAAAACAAGTTCAATATAGTGTCAGTTTATTTATATACCGCCTTGAAGACAGACAGCATAACTTACAATATATAACAGCATCACAACACTGTGCCATCTTTAAAAGATGTTTTTCTTTATGATAAAGAATTATTTAACAAGATTCCTGCCCTCAACTTGGTCGACTACCAGAACTGGCTAGCAAAACTAGGTCAGACCGACTACGTGAAGGGTAATTAATTCATCATGCACAGTGCAAAGTGTGAATGTTTTCTTGTCCTTGGTTGTGAAAACACTTTGAAAAAACAAACTTTGGTTAATTAGCACCAAATCCAATGGAAGCTGATCATAGTCTAATTGTCTCTGAAAGAAGCGAGAGCCTCACTTGGCCGTGGTTTCTCAGCTCCTCTGGAGTCTTTTGTCAAATAGAATTCAATTATCTTCGCTTCAGCACAACAGCCCTTTGAAGAAGAATTTCACTGGAGCACAGCATCTACACAGTGTGTGTGGATGGGCTGCCGTAAACAGATGCAGCTATCGCCCTCACAGAGGATTTTACAATAATGTGCTGTAAACAAAAATATTTACTACAAAAAAAAAAAATCATCATCATCATCAATCATTATCAACTGCCATATTTGCCCTACATACCGAGCTCATAAGTGCAATACCAACACACGAGACATGTAAGAAGTGTTTATCAGGACCTGGGATCCTGTTGATAAGGTGATTAGAAAGTGTTTGATGCAGTCACAGGAAACACTGATGTCATGGAGCACAAACCCCCAGCAACAGCACTGTGTTTATACAAACACAAAAGGCAGCAGTGTTTGTCTCATATGTGTCTCACCATTATCATTTCAAGTACATCACACAGCTTCATTCTTTTAAGTATTCTATAATGTGTCCACACTTTTTCAGCATTCACATGCAACACCTGAGCCATAAATGAACCTCCATAATAAATATTGATAGTATAATTCTTGATCTACCACACCTTTACAGCCTCAAACAGCTAAACACTGGTCATTTAGATTAATCTAACTAAAATGGAAGGAGTCTCTGTTTGTCTGTATATATGTATGTACCATTTTGCCAAGGACCCTGGGAAATGCAGTGTTAAGTGTGAGTTCTTCAGATGTTTTTGTTCCTAGCCAGTTGATTATCTCACGTTCGCTATTAAGTTGAAGGCTATTTTTGCTTGAAATGCACATCCCTGATTGTATTGTGATCATCACCATTCAAGGGCCGCGACTCTGCTGAATCTGGGAATAAAAGACACTTGATGACTTTCGGATAGAGTGCTTTAGTTTCTGGAAATAGCCTTGTCCCACATTGAAAGCTGTTAGCAATGACTAGGTATAAAATAAAAAGGATAGTTACAAAAGGTTAAAAAAGTTTGTCTTGTGATGAGGATTCATTCTTTCTACTGAATCATATTACTTCACTCCAGTACATAGATTTTGGTGGCATCTAATGGAACGGACTTGGTAGAAATGGATATTCATAAGTACATTTTAATTAGTTTATAATCATCTGGAAATAAGAGTTGTTGTCTTCGTTACCTTAGAATATGCCCTTTATATATAACATATGGAGCACTGCCATGTTTCTACAGTGGCCCAGAACAGATAAACCAAATACTGTTGCGTTTTTGTGAGTTTTGCAGCCACCTTGAAAGGGCAAGGGGTGGAGGAGGGGTACTTTGCCATCTGCAACTTCACCGCTGGATGCCACTAAATCTGGTTCTTTGAATGCTATATTTAATATATCATATATTATTTATTCATTCTTTGCTGCAGACCTCCTTTGTTGATGCTGTAGGGTACTGTATGAAGTTGAAATTCTGAATAAGCAGTCTGGCTGTCTGGTGAATGTTAACATATGAAATGCATAACTTACCGCTTGTAAGCAATTTGAAGTGTGATTTGTTGTTTGGATGATCGGTTCTCAAGAAAACTGCAAGTAGCAATACTGAGCAATTGGCCCGTTATGAACAGGCACTGCACAAGTATAAATAATGCAATTTCAATAAAGCAATTACAAAAGCATCTCACAGCAGGGACCTTTACTTCTCTATGTTTGTTTCGTGGTATGAAGGCAAGCGGCCAGAGGGCAATGAAGTGAATTTTGTCTTGTATTTTCAGATCATAACTGAATTGTAAGACTGCTTTTCAAATATGGATAAATGTGGACCTTTTGAGCACAATGGGAAATAGTTTTGTGAAATGCTGTTTAGAATAAAATCTACATAATATAAGCTGCATGGGAAATGATTCAATTTAGTTTGAAGTTGTAAAAGATGGTTAAGAGGATACTTAACATGAATTTCCCAATAATATTTGGCCAAACCTAAACATAATCATGCTTGCTGTGATCCACAAAATGTTTCCATGGTAAAGAACAGTGTTCAAACATGTTTTATTTAAGAGTGCAATTATATTTGACACTGAGGTTAATAGTAGAGTGTTTATCTAAAATAATGTTTGCTTAAACAGTATTTGCATATTTCATAACATTGCATGAAGTCTCAGTAGTCGGTACTATACAGTAAAATCTGCTATACAATACAGTACTGTGAGCTAAAGGAACATTAACATAGAGTGTACATGTACACAGGGACACGCAAAGACATGTGACATGTCGCACTCTAAAGCCAAATAACAGCAGAAGACCAGCCAATAATATACCCGGCTTCATCTTCCAACTCATGCTTTTGGATACAAAAGAGTTCATTTTTCCTTATTGGTCATCCAAAACATAGCCTGCTGTTCACATGGCTGAGCAGATGTTGGCTGGAAAACACACTATGAATTTGTCCAGTCTCTCATTTTTGGACTGAAACCCTGAGAACCGCAGTCCACAGCCACCTGCACCCCACCGGTGCCAACCAAACACGAAGAAAGAGACAAAAGAAAAAAGAGAGTAATGGGCAAAGAGAGGCATCTCTCTGGCTGCTAGCTGCAACAAGCACCTGGAAGCTGTAACCATGGTACCATTACTTATGTGCTGTGGCCCTCTAGTGGTCACAAGTTGTTAGTTGCACAACTTTCATACTGCAATGATCTCTTAACCCTGATACAGAACAGGTACAAATCACATCCGCAATTTGCGAAGATTATAGGTCTGTTTGCTGCTCTACAGGATTATATTATGTTTTTGTACATCAAACCAAATCTCTAAAATGATTTATATTTTAGAGATTTGATTTATTTTAAATATCTGACATGAGTTGTATTCCCCTACCAGACAGAGTGCGAGGGCGGGCCTCAGCAAGATCTGAGATGGCTCCGGTGGTCACTGTTTTCTTCATCCTGGAGCCAGAGGCAGCAGCTCCCAGCACAGGCTTTGTCAAGGCATCATCACTGCTGGCTCGTTTCAGCTAGAAACACATCAGCTGTTAATACCAAGAATGTACATCAATCTAATAATATTACAGTAGTGATATATTTCAATTACCATTTATCACAGTAGACTACATTGTGTATGCGACTCACCCTGCTGAGGCGCTGGTCTGAGGCCAGCATGTTGGAGGATCTGGAG
Organism: Scomber japonicus; assembly: GCF_027409825.1. Classification (NCBI taxonomy): domain Eukaryota; kingdom Metazoa; phylum Chordata; class Actinopteri; order Scombriformes; family Scombridae; genus Scomber; species Scomber japonicus. The sequence continues at coordinate 23,819,119 of NC_070590.1, read as the reverse complement.
GTCTTCATGGCTGTAGAGGTGGTGGCAGAGGAGGAGGAGGGTGCAAAGGAGGTCTGCTTAGCCCGCTCCTGGAGCCCTGGCTTGGGCAGCCCCACCTTGGTGGGGCCCGCTCTCATCATGGCTGCGTGTCAGCTGACTACACCTGAGAGAGAGAAGACCAGAGGAGAGAGAAAAGAGGAAACTATTGAATAACAAACTTTTGAAAGGTTATCCTAAAGAAAAATAAAAGCTTGATATTCGGTAGTATTCACTAGAGTACAGCAGAAGAGCCCCGCTGGCAGATTTTGGCAGAACACAGATACTCTGAATGTTTCACTGAACAAACTTTATGTGTAACTTCACTACAATAGTTCATTTTAATAAAAAAAAAAAAAAAAACATAGTAATATTACAGCAACAATTACCAATGATCAATTTAGACAAAAGCTGAAATTTCTGCTTATTTCCTTTGTGGGGCAGTATATATCTAAATATTTCAAGAAAATTATCTGCACTGCAAAATAATATATATTCAAATATTTTATAAGCAAGACATAGGTGTGGGTCAAAAACAGTATTGTTCCCTTAAAGACCACACATGTATAAAAGTGCAGGGGAAGCACAGAATAATAGCATTACCTTTTCTTGGTATGAATAACAAGGCTATAAGGTATTACCACTGCCTGGTGGCATTTGTGGCTGATCCAAAATATACAAGACAAGAGTTGCCTCTGAGGGCAGATAAGGTGAAGCCAGGAACAACAGCATTGAACTACTTCCTGCTAGAGGGAGGAGAGAGAACACAATCTCTTATCTGATTATTTCAAACTAGCAGCACTGACCAACAAGCAGAAGTATCTCTCCACTGATTTAGTTACAAGTATGCAGCCAGATACAGCCACGGCTGTCATTTCTTTGTAAAGAATAAAGTTAAAAAGCAGCATATTTTTCCATCTCCTACAGGATGTGCTCACAGAGACTGTTGAAGGTGTACATCTGATGTCCAGGAGGAAATGTACTCAGCTGGGCAGAGAGTAGCTGAAGGAAATGGAAGTAGGCGGGAGTGCACTTAAGCGCGGAGAGTGTGCGCTGGTAAAGAGCTCTGGAGTTCCCAGAGGACGGGCTGAGTCATTGATCAGGGCTCTGAGAGGCATGGGGCTGTTAATGGAGATAGCCTCTAGTCTCTGCAAGAACACACGAGTTAACCAAGGACAGGGCTGTCAGGCAGGACGGGCAGGATTTTTTTTTCTTCATCTGCTACCAACTATTTATATTTATTTCATTTGCTAGGATGATTGTAAGGTTGCAAATGTAGCACAACATTTGAGAGCAGAACAATTCAGATTATTTCCAAATCTGCAGTTAATAATACTCAGCAGACCTGCAACCAATGATATTATGGGTAACAGGAGCAATGTGGCAATGTGACTACTTTTACAGAACATACAGAGGATCCACATCAGTAAAATGTTCACCACAGAGGACAACGAGTGCTTCATGCATTTTATGCTGCAATGTTAGAGATTGTTTGCCTGTGGTTAGGGACTTGTCTGATAAAGAACACACTGTATGCACTTGCCTCAGTGAGAGCATGTGTCTCTCTGCAGGCCCCTCATATGATACTCAGAGCTCTCTAGGCAAGATCTTGTGACTATCTCCTGCCCGGCCTGGTGGCTCAACACCTCAGTTGTGATGCCTCACCTCCCCTCAGATCAGTTTACACGGCCACTGCACCACGTTTGACCTGCTTCTCAACCTGTCCAGGCTAAATGAGGAAGTGAGGCAAAATTGAGGATGTCCCACTTTAAGTTATAATACGTTCCTTTTGAAAGTGAAGGGAACTAAGCAACTACCAAACACGTGATGTGAAGTAAAGCCTGCAAAGATTAGGTCTTTGTTTTCACCTACTTTGGACCACAGCAAGGTTCGTTCAACAGGACTCAGTTCTGCAGATATGACCTCTCCACATCCCTCTGCAGAGATATGAGGCCAATTTCTCAAGAGCCAGAACTGTGTCCCACTTACTTTATAATGGCCTAGTTAAAAACCCAAATGTCTTTGAGAGAGACAGCGGGTTGTATTTTAAACATGAACTAGCTGTTCATGTTACACAGTGTGAGGAGGGTATGTCTCTGTAAATGCGACTCAACAACATTTACTGCCTTTTACATAAACTACAGCTCACACTGTCTAACAACACAAACATGTAGAATGATGACATCTGGCTTAAGCAAGGCTGGTAAAAAGTTAAATATGGGAATTTGCTCTTAAAAATACCAAAATTAGAAAACTAAATATAATTTGCGGTCACCACAGCCATAAGTAATAGGTTGTTATCGGCCTTAATTATATTGCCTTCAAAAACAGGAAGATGAATGTAAAAGCTGACTTTGGGACGGAGTAGTAGAAGACTTTCTCAGAAACTCTTGACGGTTGCTGCTGGACTCGACTGCTGACAGAAGATAAAGAGAAAGGAAGAAGACCAACAGGCGACAGTTATCAGTTTGGGCCTGGATGAAACTATCACACATCATCTGATCTGATACAACCCTGGGGGAAAGGACAACATGCTTTCATCACACAAGGAAGATCAGCACTGACACGCAATGTAAACATCTCACCAGTTCAGACCAAGTCAACAGATTGAAAAGGTCGACAAATTTGACCTGTCAAACAACACACTGCTTCATTAAGTGTGTGAAATTTGATTTTAGTGAAATTTTAGTTTAGTGCTAGATAAACTAGAGCAAACTATTGCAATATATCAATTTACCTCTCAGAGCTCACATAAATATAGCTCCAGCATTTAGAGTGAGTGTTACTTGTATTTCTTTCACTAAAAAAAGATGTATCATAAATTTAAGGGGCAACCTGTTGTAGAATGACTGTCCAGCAAAACAGGGGCAGAAGTTGAGTCAAAACCAATAATTACTCTTACTTTAAAAACCCACTATATATACTGTAAGAGTTACAGAGGAAATACCATTTTGCATGCATTCACTGCACTGATATGTATTTTGGCCGACTCTGTTTGCCACAACCACATGCAGCCTCAGATCACATAGGGAAATCCTAGCTAACCAGTCCTGACCACTCTTTGACCTTAAATGCAGAGCAGGATGGGCCGTGAGCACTTTACCTCAGTGTAAGGGTGTAGAATATGGAGCAAATCTGTCACACATCAGACTCTCTGTGTATGCCAACCAACATCCTGTCACTGTCATTTAAACACACCTTCAAAATGACGAGAGGGGAAACTGCAGTCCTGTGCTGAATGCAAAACACGCTGTGGTTAATTAAGCAAAATGGAGTCAGGTGAGACTAGACTGCTTTAAATTCCATCCACAGAGAATAACATTTAATAGGTTTTAAACACTGCAACACACAACAAAGCATAACCAACTACTGCTTTACAGCTGTGATGAGGATATAAGATGTTTTGGTATGTGTCATCACATCCTCATCTGCTCTTTCCTGCCTGACTCAGTGGTTAAAGGGTGATTTTTTTAAGGGCCAACATACACCTAAATATAATATCCTGTAAGCATAATATTAGCTCAAATAGGGCGGCCTTTTATTAACTGGTGTTGTAAAAGTAAATACAACTCTTGCACAGAGGCCAGGCCACAATCCCCTTTCAAAGACGTTTTTCAGTGGTTGACAGAAATGTGCGAAATCTGGCAGAAATATACACAGCAGATGTTTTCAGTTGCTTTCTTCCCGACCTATTATTTAAAAAAAAAAAAAAAAAATGACTTCAGTTTTTCCCATTTCAAAACTTTCCTCTTCTTATCCAACGGTTGCCAATTATATGAAATCCAAAAATAAACTCGACTTATAAAGTTGTAAAACAATGAAGATCATCTGAGATGTGATGGCAGATTGGTGTCAGAGAGAAAATGCTAAAGAAAATGTAAAAAAAACAACAAATAAATAGTGGTGCAGCTCACTCACGTGTAGTACTGGATGCTGTCCTGGGAGCCTGCCCTCTGCCTGAGTGCCCTAAAGCACAACTGACCAAAAATATTTGTCCTTTTTGGTGAGTGCTACGGCGAGAGCGTGAGGATGAAAATGAAGCGTCAGGAGCAACTGCCTCAAATACAGCAGACAGGATGAGGAAATACTGCAGGCTGCCAACCGCTGTGCTGTGCGCGCCGTCGCCTCTTTCACTCTCTCATACAAAGAGGAAGAGAGGCACAGAGTCTCGGCTATGGGCATGTTTTTCTCCTCTCACAGTTTTTCCAGACTTTCACTCTGTGAAAAACTCACCGCAAGAAAAGGGAGAACGGAGCAGTAGGCGCTGACACCACCGAGCCAATAAGGGTAATGATTTTTTAGAATGAGTGATCACACAGCCTGAACTGCTGCTGTTAGAAATACAAGTTTCTGTACTTTGTCCTCAGGGCTGTGGCTTTCGATGTGATTTAACCTGGGATCATGTGTTTGTGTGTGGTTTGTGGGCGAGACACGACTGTTCCACTGTATTCTTAAATTAAAAACCACAGCTGTACAAAGTTGTGCTGATTTAGTGAAATATTTGGGCACCATGTCCGGTTCACGTCCGACTAAATTAAAGCAGATTGTGAAAAATAAAGATTGATTTATGACTGCTGCTGTGAGTTCTTTATTTCCATACCATCTGTAGGCTGTTTGGACACACACAGAGGTCACTTCACTGACAAAGCCATTCCTTGTCTCAGAAACACTTCTTAATCTGAGGGTGGGTCATTTGTGGAGGGGCTTGCATTTTACGCTCTACCATACTGGTCTAATTTGGATCCCACAATCTACGGCATGCAAAGGCTGTAGAGCATGTGGGCAGCGAGCGTACTGCTCTCTGGGCCGACATGAAACAGACTTCAGTTTGTGGCAAGTGGCTAACTGTGGAACGTGGTCTGACCACACCCCTACTCCACCACAAAAAACTGCTTTTTAAAAAGGGCGCTGCAACAAGTTGAGAAACAGTTCAGGAATATTAAAAAAAGGCACTGTATATTGTTTCACACTCTGCTGCAGATACAGATCTTAACTGTGATTTGAAGTGAGCTGTGGGCTGATTCAGATTCATAATTATTAGTGTATAATCACCTGAAAAAATGTTTGTGTTTTTGTTACTATCTACACAGGAAGTGGGTCCTCTTCCACAGAGCCAGCCATGATGCAACGCTTTGTTTCTACAGTAGTAATTAGAAGAAAAAAAACACTGACTCTAGCGAGGGCCTTTCGTGTTTTTCGAGACCGCTATTCTTCTACACACTTGGAGGGTGGGGTCGGGGATGAGGGGTTATTCAGTTGTTAAGATCTGCATCTCTTGACTATGCCACTAAATCCTACACATTGGTCCTTTAAATGCTGTCAAAACACTGCACCATTTCTGTGAGTGTTCATTGCCAGTGGTCACACATGTTCCTCCCTGTTTGGTAACTGGATTACCCCACCACAACTACAAGAAATACTCCTTTCTAATATCTGTTTGTCTGTTGAAATCACATATTATGACACTTCAAGCATAGTTCAAATGAACAGGCTAACAATTGTCTTAGTTTAGGATGTCAGTGCAAGCCCTCTGTAGCAGTATGGGAGACAAACACGTGTGACTTTGTTTTCTATTCTAGTCTACCCTTCATACATGGCTGCAGCGCTGAACAAACATGATTTATGGGAGCTATGTTTCGAAAATATTGATCCATGGCTCAATTTGTCTTTATTCCAAATCACACAAGAAGTGCATTAATTCCAACTATGTTAAATCCCTGAGGGGCAGGAGGGGTGAGCTTGCTGAAGGTAGGCAGAAGTAAGTGAGTGTAACTGCCTGTAAGGTGAAAACAGAAGGTGAAAAATGAGCTACCGTCCAAGGGAGAATAAAAGTGTTGCCTAGGAAGAGTTTAGACAGCCTTGTTCCTACGTACTCTATACACCTGGTGTCAAAAGCCGTTGCTTTTTATTGACTTGTAAAGGAGTTTAAACACAAGGGCGTGGCATTTGCAGATGATCATGCTCTCCTCAGTACAGACACTCAGACCAACCTGTAGGAGACAAATCTCTTTAACTTTAGTAAGAAGTCATCATAAAAGAACAATAGCATGCTCCAATGTGCCCCAATATAGACTGTAACTGACTTGGAAGGAAAAGCAAAGACCTGCTTCATTTACTTCATGTCTACCTCACTTATTCACAAGCAGCACAGTAATTACCAACACACAGACCGTTTCTGAGCCAAAGTAAACAACCAACTTCAGTACGAGAATATTTCTATGAATCTACAACTGGAATAATCTTCTGTACTGCCAAGACCCTTTGCATACATTAAAGCTGAACACTATAAGAGAGGGTAAAAATGGAAACAGGAAACAGCAGACCACAGGATTACAAAACAGGCCAAACATTAATAAATAATGATAGAGCATAAAGCCATGTAGCCGGATTCTACCTAAGCGAGGTGGCTCTCTGTATTCCTGTCACTGTGTGATAAAGGAGTCTGAGAGGACCGATCACTGGATCTCACACTGAACTATTTACAGGCACGGTGAAGCTCGAGTGTGCGCCTCCTGCTTCTTAAGTCTCTTCCTTTTTCCTCCCTCCATACACAGGAAAGAGCACTGAGTCACACTCTCCACACAGACACACCACAGTCTCAAAGGATGTGAAAACAAATATAAAAAGTGTGATGATGGTGATTCAGCTGACCATGTGGCTTAAAATACTGCTTTTTTCCATGATCACTGTAGTAGACCCTACCCTCATTATACAGTAATATAGATATTACTGTAATTACTGTAAACAGAAGTAGATTACATTGCAGAGGTTGTGCAGGATTACAAATTCAACGTTAAGATTTTCTGCAGAGAGAAATTTAGATGTGATTTTGACCATTGCTCCAAACATTATTGAGCATTATCTGGACATAGTATTGAGGGTTTGACTCCATACTATTTGGTGTGTAATGGCACAATGACTTTCATTTCATTGGACATTACAAACAAGCTTAGGCAATAAAAACTGTGGTATTATTTAAAGCCACAGCCATTAAAACAATTCAGAGAACTACAGCCTTTTAGATGTGAAGGGGTCCCCAAGTTGTCAACAGTATTTGAGAGAATGAGAAAAGATTCAATAAAGAATCTAATTCAGTAACGTTCAAAATATAAAGCATTGTGTCACATTTTAAAATACACAATACAAAGTTAAACTGGTCAAGGCATAAGCCAAATCATTTTAATGTATGTGAGGGTGTGATGATACCATACAGCCACACCAGCTTCAGCATCGTCTTGAAAATGATAACAGCTGTTTGTCCCTGTTGCTGTAGCAGGTGCTGAAACTGATTCCTGTCATCTTGTCGTCAGATGTGATCGAGCCTTTTCAGTTGTTGGCCCCAAAATTGTGGAAGTCATGTGTAGTCCCGTGAAGTCATGCCTGGCCAAACTCTGGCTTGTATTTGCTTGTATTTGCTCGTCGTGTGTGCACTGGCGTTGGTGTTGTGATTTCATCTGATTTTCTATCTTATTTGTGACTTTTTATGTTTGATCCCGTGGTTTTGTTTCATTGTAACGATCAATCAAATTTTAATCTCTCTGTTGTTTTTAAATGAGCTCTAGAAATGGACTTGACTTGACGCACTGCAGCAAGAGGATTAAAAACATGAATTGGTATGAGAAACACTTGAATTGAACTTGAATTGAGTCTAATTTAGATTAAAACCTTATATAACTATAATGAAATGTAAGAAGCCAGCTGGATACGAATCATTGAATGTCATCGGGAGAATTGAAAATAAGCTTCTTACACTTGAAAGCAGAGATTATGTTACAGTGGTGTCTGCTGGTGTGATATTGATATGTTGCCACTGCTACTGATATCATGTTACCATGACAGCTGCTGAGCATTTGACCAACACTTGTACTTGAGTTCCTGGGTCCAGATCAGATTATTGTAGCTTTATAAACTGTATGATCAAAATCCATTTAACTACACATGCCCCCAAAACATCAGTATATTATCTGACATAATAATACTGCACTGAGCGATGTAGGAAAATATATGTGATAACATGTATGTGATAATATTTTAACAGTGTCTGACCACATCTGTAGCTCTGCAGCATCTGTACAGCACCTGGGTCTGTGGAAGCAGCGTGCTCAAAGTCATTATGTCAGCTGAAGTGAAACAGGAAGAGTGTGGGATTAGTATGAATGCCATGCTGTGAGACGGTCTCTGCTCTCCCTCTGGGTTCCCCTTTTGTCTGGGGAGATCTGAAACTAAAGCGCAACAGGACGCAAACCTCCTCTACGAAAAGCAGCATCGGGGTAGTTGCAGCACAAAAACAACGAGGCGAATGTGTGACTTGTTTTGCAGTCAGGGGCAATTTGTGAGAGCTGAATGTGAGCGAAGCCAAGATGTCAAACACACCAGACAACCAGGAGCTACTATATACTACATATATTGTTCTGCCACCAGCTTTTGTGTGATTTGGAGATTATTTTCTCTATTTAATTGTGACAATAGTGAAAAGTGGCTATTGTAATTTCCCAAAGCCAGAGGTGATATGATAAAATTGCTTATTCTGTCCAGCAGAGAACTCAACAACATTCAGTTTACTTTCACATAAGTTAAAGACATGATGGAAATCCTGACAACTAAAATACTGGAATTGGGACTAGAATTTGACTGAAGGATTATTATTCATCACAATAGTTGCCAATTATGTCTCATTAACTAATCCCTTGATCAACTAGTTGTTTTATCTTAATTATATGAATCATTTCTTGAAAAGAGTAATATAGCATTGACTGTACACATACAACCCTATCAGGCCTTCTTACTGTATAAAAACTACTTCTCAGCATCTGAATATGAAACAGCTTTAAAAACGAGAGCTGCTGCTTGAATCAGCATCTTTTAGTTCAAGAGAAGAGAGAAGAAAAAAAAAGCTTGTGAAGAAAGTGCTGAGTTGATGATTTGCTTTGATCTGGACATAGATCAATTGGTTGTTTGGCTGGCCTTCGGGCCTGTACAGCGGGGGTTCCCAAACTTTCAGAAATAATAAGTGCTCACTATGGGATCCTGGCTCATTAATGTGATGGTTCATATTCAAGAGGAGGGGCTGGGAGGCTCAATACTGCACTTTTATGCATGATACAATATTCACTGTATATTTTAAATCTAAATAAGTTAATTATCATTTCAATTTGTATCATGTTTTGATCTACATAAATTGCCATTTTGAGTAAAATGATCAATGTCCTGATTACTGATTGAACAGCTAAACTTTCTAAATTACATCATATATTCTTCTATTCTTTTATAATACAGTTTATTCCCACGAGCCAATATTTGTAACTGTATACATTGATATTGTATAACTGGTATTAATACTAAAAAACTATGTAACTGAGTAATTAGTCAAAAAGCAACTCCAACAAAGTAGTAATAAGTTATAGACTACAGGATCCTTTTATAAAGGGATTATACATTTCCTTTTATATCTTACAATTCATTTCATCAGTCCTCTTAAGATAATTGCTCACAAAAAGATTGAAATTATTAACTTACTGAACACCAAGTAACCCATTTGTGCCACCTCACAGCCATCACAGCCGTACATTATATCCCACAAAACTGCTCTGTCCTGGATTCATTGTGGATACAGCTTTATAGTAGTTCCCAACGTGAGGAACAGTGTGGAGGTGCAGCTTGGCAGGTGCAGCTGCTCCACATCTCCAGTTACACCAAAAAGGCTGTTCATCTCATCAAAAGCATATTTGTCAAAGACTGCATCCAATGTAAATTAATTTACATTTTAACCAGTAAGGAGATCTGAGCTGTGATTCATGGTGTGTCGTGGGTCCAGAAAAACAAGCTAAAAATAAAAGTAATCCGGCCTGGTTTAATGAAAATCTGTGAAAACTGATGAAGCAGAAGATGCAGCAAGAAGCCAAGTAGGCATACTTTATTTACTTTAGATATTTATGCATGCTATGATCTCTTTTAAAACGTTCTAAAGCCAATGCATCATCATCACTGCAGGAAACTTTAAGATTATATTAAATTGTATTATGTGACTGTAATTTCATCCAGTGAGATTTTACTGTACCATTTCGTCATACTGCATTTTAGCAGGGGGCATTTTGTGTGAAAGCCACAACTCAGTGAAACGCCCTACCTGATGATAAGAAGAGCTGCAGCTCCATCATTACCTTTAAAACCAAATTAAAAAGTCTGCTAAGAGCTACTCAGCTCTGTAAGCACCAACTCTACAGTTTATCTCAGTCTTCTCAAGAATGCTAATCTAGTTGACATTGTGGGTGTGTGTGATGTGCTATTGTAACTTTGTATCATGTGTCCTTGTCCTTGTCTATGTTTTTTGCTTTGTATTGTTTGTTAGTGTGCTGGTCTGGTAGATGTTGTAATTGTGACCTGCTAAAGGGACTGCATATGGAAATTAACTCAGGTACAGTATATCAAATGGTAACATTTATGTTTATGCACTCCGCATGGTCTCTTACAAATAAATAAACACATTTTAACAAGTCAGACGCTAAAAAGGGAACCACTGCAGTAGTAAAGAGCTGAGATAGAGTGAGCCTTTATGCATATTTCATCTGCTAGGGCCTCTGTTTCATCTTTCTCAGAGTCGGGCTCCCTGGAGGGCCAAACTTCCTGCTCTGATGGTGTCAAAGTTCTTGTCTGATAAACAGCCAGTCAGAGCCACGTTGCACAAACTTCATCTGCTTTCCTGTCTGCCTGCCTGGCTACATGTACAGTGAGTGGGCGGATTCCATAGAAACACTTGCATAGCATCCATGAGAGCTGTGTAAAAAATATCAAAAGACGACCGACTAAGCAGAGCACAGTGATATTCCACAATGGAGCATCATGATATTCGTGCCGCTGAGTCCTACTACAGTCCCACCCAGAAACAGCCTCCCTGGCACTGTCTTTAGAGATTACAACACAGCACAGACTTGTGGCATGAGAGCTATTTGATGTGCACTGTGGGTGTGTTCAATTTCACTTCCACTGTGAAGAAAGACCAAAAGACATAACAATAGTTCAGATGTCTTTCAGCTCCCAAACAAAGATTTTAACAATACTCTACACGCATGTGTTTACCGTCACACCTGTAAACTTGCCTGTCCAGTTTGCCTAGATGGGATAGGTCAATAATATCAAATCATCTGTCTGATTATTGACACGTGCAGTTCTACAACATACTGTCTGCGTCTCAGGCTACAAAAGAAGCCTGGCATTCGTGTGAAAATACCATATCTCCGCTTTACCTCAAATGTGGCCCAGATGACCCATTTACAGAAAGAAGAATTCCTTGGAGCCGGCGAGTTAGACTGTGATGCTTGTCAAGTATGCGGTCTGTTTCCTGGACGTTCCTGAGCTAAAAACAGAGCCAAATGAAGAAAAAAAAAATAGCTTGGAGCTACCTTCCTTCACAGCTAACTCACAAACCTCTGACAGAAAACAAAGCTGTGCCAGTGCTGTGCATTTTTTTTTACCACTGGCCTTTTGGTTGATTATATGCTGGATGTTTCAGGTCAAAATTAAAATAAAAAAGGACCAAATCATTTTTACTACACTATGAGGAATATTCAGCCCATAACTAAACTTAAAAAGAAAAAGGAAGTTGAATGTTGACGTTAAAATGTAAAATTATTTGAAAATGTAAAGTAACAATGAAAGAAAGAAAGAAGAAATAATAATTTAAAATTTAAAAAGCTTAAACAGAAATGCTCGACCTGAAAGCTTCAATGGCAATGGAAAAAGGAAAAGGGGAAAGATCAAATATGAAACTCAATATGGTAAATGGAAAACCTTGAATGAAAATATTTAAATCAAAAGTTTAAAAATATTTTTTCCCATTTGTACTTAATTATTTGGCATCTGGAATTTCAAATTTGATCTTTTCCATTTCCCATTTGGCATTTGGCTTTAAAGCTGTATGTAAATGAGGCATGGCCCAAAGGCTGGAGACAGGGTTTGAAATGGCTAGGTTGTAATGCAGGCTTAGACTGTTGAAACAGTGCAGTGTGTGAGGTTAACACTGTTTTTCAGTTGCACTTATTTGTCCTCATCACTACAGACAGACATGTTTCAGCTGAATGTCACAGTGAAGGACCACTTGCTGTGCCAGGTTTGGATCAGCAAGCTGGATGTTGGCTACACAGCTGATTCTGTAACCACTGAATCAATGGACACTGCTAGTCTCAGGACTTTTTCTCTCACTCAGACACATCGCTGCTACGGCACCTTAATTTCCCTTAAGGGATCAATAAAGTGCAATCTTATCTTAAGCAGTAACAATGAACAGACTTTACTGCGCGGTAACAGTCCATGTCTGTGTCTGTGCTTTATGTTATTTGCTTCTACTTTGGCAGATCCACTGCTGAAATTACAAAGATATGACGGCTCATTTGGCTGCCACCCCACAGCCAAAGGTTTTTATTAACTACCATTACAGTAATTCAGTTATGATTATGGTATGTAGAGTTAGTCCTTTGTTCTGTTCTCTGTGGAAGAACGTAACTGTTCATTTGTCGAGGCAGCAAAACTTTTTGTATTCAAATTAAAGTGGAAATAGGCTTAACAGTCCTGTTTTTTCATTACATTTCAAACCCCAGTCACCAAGACAACGGTCCGCTAATCATTCACCCACACCCTCAGACTCCATCAAAGATGCAGATCTGCAGCTAACACAGAGGACCAGGAAAAGGTGGTGACAGATGAAGAAGCCGCGCCATTATTGGAAGTTTTCTCTTCATCAGGAACTTCCTGTCTTGAGGCCAGCTCTGGCTTTGACCACACCTCCTCATTTATATACAACTTAAAAAAGCAAAAAGCTAAATGCGAGGTGGAAAATAAAAGATTTAATTAAACTATTTCCATTTAATCTTTACCATTTGCAATTTTGATGTTTCCACTTTCCATTGCCATTTTCAATTTCGTCTTTACAATTTAGGCTCTCAGTTTGAGCATTTCTATTTAAGCTTTTACACTTTAAATTTCACTTTTTGTCACTTTACATATTCAAATTATGATTTTACATTTTAAGTTTAATAATGGCCTGATTATTCCTTGTACTCTAGCAAAATAATCATCTTTTTTATTTGGTCTCATAAGTTTTTATTTGGACTTTTAATTTTAATTAAGAGCAAAATCATCATCCATAAGATGATGCTTGAGGAGAAAAGCTAGCGTGACAATGTTCAGGGAGGGAGGGGTGCTCTCTGTGCCTGTGTGAATAAAAACAACATATCTTGTTGAAATATGCAAAATATCTGCAACCTGCTGCAGTGCACTGAGCGACCTCATATCCTGACAGAAATAGGGCCGCCTCTGTTTATTCAACTGACTGAAAGCCACACCAGAACTCGTCCTGCTCCAATCAGTCCATCTCCTCTTATCTCCTCAATCAAAGCCTCTACTGCAGTAAAGGACATGCCACTCCAAAATGCATGCAGACCAGACCTTGCCTCTTGGGTACAGATAACAATTCTTTCTTCTCACAGTGCTTTCCCTGAAAGTCAGTGAAAGAGAGTGGGAACAAGAGCTGACTGGTCATACCAAGCAGAGGAATGTGTTTCTAGCCATATTCGTATTTTCCTAAGATCCTCACGCTGAGCAGTGTGAGAACTATTCATTTCACAAGAAAGAGAGAAAACATTCACAGCAACAATGAAGAAACGAATAGTTACAGTGTTACACACAAAGTCTTTATTGCACTTACAGTAATGTAACAAGCACACGCGACAACTATTTATTCACTGAATTAAAATGTGCTATATCTGGACTGGTATCATTATCAGGATATGGAATGACGTAAATCAGGATATGAAATTAGATGCTTAGTCCTGATGGCTCTACCTAACAACGTTTGCCAGGGAAACTGTTGCTAAGTTGATCCTTTTATGAATAAATAGCACACAGTGTTTAGAGATACATGTAGGGTCATTTCCACCTCAAACATTACATGTTTTATATATAAAAACTACTGCTTGTTATACTAAAGAAGAATTCTGATCATAAAACTGTGAAGAAGCCTGAAGAATATTTTAGACATGTGCAAACGAATACATAAATAAATAAAATTGAAAACACAGAGCTGTTAGTCCACATTTACAGACAGGTTTTTACACACTCAGCTGCAGCATCAAATTCAGGAAAGACTGAAAGATTCAAACCGGCATGACAGGCCTTGTCACCTAGCTCATTGCTGAGTGGAGAAGGGTGGTGTACTCTATGTAAAGTACTGGTAAAGATGAGTACCCCACCTTACATTAATACTTGTGGCCAAAGTTTCCTGAGAGGAAGGTTGAGGTCTCCATCAATGACAGCTCAACTTGGTGATAAGAAAATAGGTCAGAGGCCTTACGGCCGTCACAAAGTTATGTTCAATCTCTACTAATTCTCTGAATCATACCTACTCAACATCCTGATCAACAACCCTAATCCATTGTCACACACTGCACCATGTGGCCCACACATCTAGTACCTTGAGTTTTTAAATATACTGGAATTGCCTAGCTGAAATCAAGAGTGAATGATTTAAAAGTCAGAATTGTTAAAACAAGTTCTTGTTTCAGCTAAAATGCCTAATCAGAACAAATCAGCGAGGTATGTACAAATATTAGAGCCATAAGTGCATTTCTTTGAAAAGTATGTATTCACACCCTTCCTCCAAACCAGATTGTTGTCTTAATGTGAGTTATATTGAGTCACGGGTTATCAATATGATGCTATCTCCCTCTGTAGAGAGCATCACAGCACAGTGTAGAGGACTGCTGTATGTGTCTCTCACCCTTCTTACCACAGCTGAACAAGGTCATTCCAAATGTTGATACCCCACCCCCCATCCTGACTCATTTCATACATATGTCAGTAGCAGCATGTGGATGAAAGACTCCAAATGCAGCTGCTAATTTTCTCCTCAGTCCCTCAGCGTGTCGTTAATAAAAGTGAATCCAGGACAGCAGCACTGGTAGGAGATATTCCTGATCACTGATGGGAGACCTTGGATTCTCTTTAAAACGTCACACAATCACATTTAAATACTTCCTATTGAGCCGAGCAGCCAAGGAGATCACCAGGCATGATTTTCCGTCTTGTATGACAAGCTATAGCGCCACTGCACAACTGGCCATGGGTGCTCCTCACATAACCCTTGGCTATTAATAGCAAGCCAATGACAAGGACTCTGGATAATGATTAGAACAGAGGATGAGAGCAGCTAGAAGAAACTGCTGGAGCACCGAGGTAGATGAATGGTTACAGCACATGTAACATAACCGCCTGGTTCAAATCCATTGGGGACCTTTGCTGCATGTCACAGCCCTCTCTCTCCCACTTGTTTCCTGTCTGCTTCTCCATTGTCAACTATTGAATAAAGGCAAAAAAACCCTCCCAAAAACATATCTTTAGGAGAGACTGGAAAAAATCTAGGCTCTTCAAGTACATGCTGAGTATCAGCTTCAGCTAAGAGACACCAGTGTCTCCATCAATGACAAACACAAAGTCATTCAGATCAATAATAAACTTAATTAGAAAAAAGGCAATTTATTTGATGTCATGTGATCCAATCACTCATAAATGATACACAGAAAAGACAGGAGACTCGTCACGCTACATCTATCAGTAAATTGTATTTTATGCCCAAGATTAAAAAACTGGATTATCCACTTTACTCAGTACAGTCAGTAGTCTGCCTGCCCATCATTACACGGACACAAGAGCAGCCTCCCTCGGTCTGGGTGATTTTTTTCCCTCTCTAGCACAGCCTGTCCAGGCCAGAGGCCAAAGACAGATTTCCAACTATTTCCCCTTCTTGGATGGTTAACCATGAGAAAAACAAACACTGTAATTACCTACAAACATCAGTTCACATTGACTGCATCATAAATGACTGGTGCCTTGCTCATATTTGAACCCTGTTTTCTCTTGGCATTATCAAAAGGGACAGAAGAAAGTGAAAGCTGTCATTTGTTGCCTATTTGGTTCCTCCCAAAGGACCCATGCATGTTCCACTGCACGGCTGGTCTATTCTATAAACACAAGACTGCAACTTAAACTCTGCAATTAGGACATACTACAACTTAACCTTTTTGTCATTATTGAGATGTCAAATTACGCTCTACCGTTAACCAAAATAGCTAAGGTTTATTATTCTACCATCACTATTTCAGACAGTGATCCAGTGTTTCTGGAACACTTTGGTAATGTAGTTAACAAGCAAATGTTACGTGGCAATAGCAGAAAAACCCACAGTAGCTTAGCTCAGGATAGTTGGCCATAATGAAACATTTAAGGGCCTATTAAAGACATAAACAGTAAACTTTCACCGATGACTACACTAAACACAACAAAGCCCTGTTTGACTGCTTCACATGGCGAGGATCTAATGAGGAACAAATGGCTGGCTGATCATGTGAAGAAGAAAAAAAGGCTTGCAGTGAACTAAAGTGTTTCCAAAGGCAACTTGCCATTGGCAGCAAAACGTGAAATTTACATAAAACAAAAGGGAAACCTAAGCAGTAAAGCTAATTGTGTCAATTCATTTTGATCTGCCAGCCAGCACATTCTTGGTTTTATTGGTATAATGTCAGGAAGAAAAGTGTGAGAAATGTTGTGAGGGAAGCAGGTGCTAACAGGGTCTAACTACTGCTGTTACTACATTGTAACGACATATTTGCTGTGAACAGGGACATACTGAGTACACTTAAATCATGTCATCTTTATTTTGGGGGGAAATAGTGGGATTTTAGCCACCTGAGGGGACTTAACATACGGTGGCTACTCTAGAAACTGCTTCCCACATTTTTTTTTCCTCACAGCATTTCTTCCCCATAATTTTATTGCAGGCAGCAAAGAGAAGATTTGAAACAACATGTATACCTTTATAATTATATATATATATATATGTATATACATATATATATTAAGGGGACCTCAGTATTGCTAAGATCCTGGCCATAGCTCTATTTAAGTGTAAGCTACAGTCTTCTCACTGACATGTCCCTCCACACAGGAGCACATACAGAGATGTCCATCACTCCCATGCCACCGCCATAATCACACTATCATTGTATAAAGACCTTAAACTATAGTTAAATGAGAAGTGAATCAATAAAAATGTCTTCTGTTTTTTTCTTTTTTCTTAACAGAGCAGATGGGGAGAATTGGGCAAACAAGAATCCTGTTGAACTCACGTCTCCGCATGGTGCAACATTAGCAAGTAAACTGAAAAATTCACGATGACAGTCTGAAGCAATGTGAAATGTTATTCGTATAACTGTTGGCTTATGTTACCATCCTAGAATGAGACATTCAATTAGCGCGAAAAACAACATGTCCTCAGTCTAATTTTATGACGGACGTTATCGTATCAGGACTGACACGTCTGCTTCAGGATGAATTGGCCGTTAAATAAAAGGAACAGAGACATCTACTGTGACTGTAAAATGCTGTTAACCAACAAGCTGTCAAAGTCAGTTTGTCGTTGCTGTCAACTGGCCAAACCGACAGCTTCTTTCATTTCCACCGACTAAAGAAAGGCGTTAAGGGTAAAGTTTAGACATTTAAACTCAACACACCGGCGATAAGAAGAAAAAACACCGTGTAAGGTGAGAAGGAAATGAGTAGTAGCTTCATCTCACCTGTGCTGCTGTGTCGCTGCGGTGCTGCTGTTGTTTGGTCAGGATGCTGCTGCCGCCTCACACACGCGACTCATTAAAGTGTCACCACCGGCCCTGAGCTTGAGCCGGTAGGTGGAGCGCGTGAAGTGGAGTTTGGCGCAGTGCTCCCAATGAATTCTGGGAAATGTAGTCTTCCTATGAGTGAAATAATAAAGTCAGATAAACTGTGGCCAAGTGTCCGTGCCGATCTTAAATGTAAAATATTTATCTAATAATGTAAAATCTACTAGAACCATATCATTATATTAATAATAGTCTGTCTATGTGATTTTTTTTAAGTGGTGGAAAAAAAATAATATAACTTCAATTTAACAGCATCGCAAGTCACAGCCCTTAACAATTACCGTAAATATAATACTAAAACACGAGAACTCATATAAAGTTAAGATTTATTGCTGCACTGCTGATAAGGCCGTATTTGCAGCAGGTTGACTTAGTGTCGAATGTGCTGACACGAATTAAAAAAAGACTTGTGATGAATAAAATAATTTGAAAGCGCTAGAAGAAAAATATATTAACTTGACTGTTAATTTCAATATATGGAAATATATAGAACTGTAATCGTGTTTCCATTATTTTTCGTTCTCAAAATAAGCGACTACAACTGTGCAGAATCTGCTCCCACTTGTCTTTGACTACATTTACCTAAAGCGCTGTCATTGAGAAACATGGCGGACTCCACGGGTGCTGCAAATGCTGTTACCTCAGACTTACAAGGTCCAACTTCGGCTGGTACGAGTATGGACCTCCCACCGATCCAGTACAGTATGATTCTGGACCACCTTATCGGGGAGAAGAAGTCCGTAAAGGATCTGAATCCTTCCGTAATGGGAGGACTGCCGATGCCGATTAAAAGCGATGAGCAGAAGATGATCGAGAGGGGCATGGAGAGCTGCGCCTTCAAGTCGGTCCTGGCCTGTGTGGGAGGTCAGCAGTTATTATTAAACATTATTATCATCAGGTGCTCAGTATGTTTGTGTATGTCCAGCTTCAGGATACAGGCGGTTGGAAACAATGTTTAATATGTGGTGTCAGTTTCTATGTATGGGGATGAGGATTTGAAGAGGACACTGGCATTTGGATTTCTGCATGGGGGTTGTGTTATGTGTTTTCCATGATACAGACCTGAAATGATTAGTTGGTCAACAGAAAATGAATCTGCAACTACTTTAATAATAGTTTGTCATAGTTTAAGTTACAAATGCCAAACCACACTTTGAACTCTTTTCCCATTATTATTATCTGACATTTTACATACAAGACAATGAATCAAGGGAGATCATTTGCAGATTCATCTATACTTAACATAATTGTTAGTCACAGTCCTTTCATAGATTCCTGTCCATTACAGAAAGGTGATCAGTCACTGTAAGGTCATTTTCACCAACTTTTATTCATTTTACCCTCTTATATTGTTGTAATTAACTGTTTAAACACTCGTGTTTCCCCACAGGGTTCGTCCTTGGAGGAGCTTTTGGTGTTTTCACAGCAGGCATCGATACCAACGTTGGCTTTGATCCTAAAGACCCTCTAAAGACCCCGTCAGCACGAGAAGTCCTCAAAGACATGGGTCAGAGGGGGATGTCGTATGCCAAGAACTTTGCCATCGTGGGCGCCATGTTCTCCTGCACAGAATGCATCATTGAATCAGTAGGTCAC
The DNA here is from genome assembly GCF_027409825.1 of Scomber japonicus. NCBI lineage: Eukaryota > Metazoa > Chordata > Actinopteri > Scombriformes > Scombridae > Scomber > Scomber japonicus. Next base: position 23,799,785 of record NC_070590.1, on the reverse strand, counting down.
ACACACCACCTCTCTTTTATTATGTTGGACAGAACTGCATGGCCTCATAAACATGGCTGAAACTAAAGACTTTAATACTACACATCATTGAGTCATTATTATTTTAGTTGCTCTACAGGAGGAATAATGGGACTAAAATGTCTAAAAAGAGCTCAAAACAAAGGAATAAATGAGTAACATGAGACTGTTAACAGTCTTAAAAAGAATGTGCAATCTGTGGTCAAATGACAGGAAATCATTTAAAAAAGCAGAAATGATTAATATGTCAATGAGAACAATGTGGAAATAACATACAACAAATGGCAAACACACTATTAAAGAGGATCAGTGTTATCAGGTAGAAAGATTTTATTGATATATTGATGATATTTTTTGTGTGTGTCTAGACTAGAGAGCACATTCACTCTCCTCATGTTGTAAAATCACAGGTATAAGCTAACAAGGATTCAAGTATTCATTATACTACTTCAACAGACCCATGATGGCACTTGAATTATGAAGTGATGGCTTTTTAAGGAATTACTCATCCACATCTTGTAAAACCATTTAACACCCCATATTGAGGGTCTGCCTCATACTTCACAGTGGTGTGGTGGCGCCCTCTAGTGCTAAACAGCAGAGCTATTTGTGCAAAATTAAAATGGAAAAAAATCAACTTTGATCCAAATTATTACAGTTCAAATGTTGTCATACCCTTTCTGATTTTCTCCTCTGATCACGTTAATATGGTTTCTACAGCACTCACACATAACTGCACTCATCAGCTGTATCTTCTGTTCTTCATTTGCAGCATAGAGGCAAATCTGACTGGAAGAATGCAGTGTACAGCGGTTGTGTAACTGGGGGAGCCATTGGATTTCGTGGTATGCAACCAAACCTTTGATGTTTTCAATTGATGGCAGAGCGGTTTTATTTCTGATGTTCTTACATGTGTGTTTCCTCTGTTTTTACAGCTGGTCTGAAGGCTGGGGTGCTGGGATGTGGAGGCTTTGCTGCATTCTCTGCTGCTATTGAATATTATCTGCGGTGAACCACTGAAGAGTTTGTCTGTGGATAAGAACTTAATGGTTGCACATCTGGATGAGCTAGTGAAGACTCTGAGAAATGCAACCTTGTGAATATTTGCCTGTACAGAGGATTACTGTAAAAGCAGGACTGATGTATCCAGTGGAAGTGACAAGTTCCTGTTTATATACAGTGATGTTAACTGACACTGAAAAAAACCTGTTTTCCAGTGTCTCGTTACCTTTTAATCATATGAACACTTTGACCAAACAACTTCATGTGGAGCAGAGTGGAGCTGCTTCTGTGCTGAAGGCGTAGTGAGATGAAAACACTTAATCATGACCACATCACATCAGACTCATATTAAACACTGTTCTTGTTGTAGGACGTTGGTATTAAGTGTCAGTAACTAATCAATATCAGGATTATTTATAATAAAACTTTTTTTTGTTAACTTGCACTCACTTGTTTTCTTGACTGCATTTGCAAGTGTCCATATCTTCATATCTGTTGATTCCCTTTTAATAACAGTCATGTAAGGCTTTTTTTTTCTTGTATTGTGATGTTACTCTTACCTTCATACAGAGTTCAGGAGTCAACAGTCTTTACATGGTTATATGAATTTGGGGCAGATGGTCTCATACATTATCAGTAGAACCTAATCAAGATTACATATTTTCATAAGTCATTATGTCACGGGATTTAAAAAAAAATATTTACAACATGTTACAGTGTAGGTAAGGCATTTTTCACAAGACATTTAACTTTGACAAATTTAGCTCAGACTATTAATTATTCACCAAAACAACACAAATCAGTTTATTAATAGAAATATTGAAATAAATTCACTTCAGAGCATTTGTGCTATAAATTTGTAACTTTTAGAGGTGCTAAAAACATGACTTCATTTTTAATGATCACATTTTTTTTAAAACAGCACAGCCTTCAGTCGAGCATTACTGGCGTGAGTAATATGGCCATTTTAAGTTGCATGCAATTCCGTCTATTAAAAAAATCTGATGTTTAATATTAACTGTCATACTACTGTATTTCATGTTTGATCATAAATGTTGAAGTCATTTTAAAGCATGTTATCAGATATTTACCACTTATCATATCTCAGTAAACTTACTTGTTGGAACAGACCTCAACAAATATTGTATCTGCAGCTGATTCAGTATTTAAGAAGCTTTGACATCAGTGAGAGTTCAAAAATCTCACACAACACAGTATCATTTCAGATGTGATGATTTTATTGAATTCAACAACTATAAGTAACTTATGAATAATATGAATGAATATATGATGTATTAATTAACAATAACCACTGTGTGTGATATGGACAATATTCATATTCTGATCAGTGTTACGTTACAGTATTTTTAATATTAACATGTAATATTATGTAACTTAAATGTTGATATTTAGAAAGTTTGTATTACATTGACAGGATTACATTGTATGACTCAGGAGATAAAATACAACATTTACAGTAACATGCTGTATTGAATGTGACAGATAAAGTTGAAATACTTTAAACTTAAACTAAACTTAATACTTTAAACTGTGTGAGTGAGGAGCTTCCTAAACCCACTAACTCAAGAGAAGCATGTGGTGACAGCTTCCTCTGTGCAGGTCGGGTAGGGACGGTCCCCGTCCTCGTGACTGGTGAGGGGCGGCTGCAGGGGGTGTGTAGGGGAGGGGGTGGGGGGTTGTGAGGGTGTTTGCAGTTGTACTCACTGCGTCTTCAGGTAGAGTTTGGAAAGGAGGGTGCTGGGACTGGTTCAGAGGTCTGTTGTGGTGCTAGGTCTCTGCAATGATTGGTTGGTCCGCTCTCAGCTGCTTGTAGGTCCGGATATTTGAATCTAATAATAATCAAGAAGGTTCTTATAATAGATATCATCAACGATTTGTAAAGTGATTTTTAGTTATCAGCACTTTATGTCACAGCTGCTGCTTTTCTAGTTTTAGTGAGAGGATTACTTACTTAGAAACAGAGAGAGACCACTGCTGTCCAGTTTGTCCTGCAGTCATCTGGGAGAAGAGCTCCAGCCTCCACAGCTTCACCTGGAACTAGTAAAAACAGAGACATGTCTATGTGTGTTAGAAATGTCTGCTCTGAAAGAGGTCCATGCAGAGATTGAGATGAGACTTCAGTACAAAGAATGAAGAACAGAGTATGAACCTCTCCTTCTCATGACAAACACATACACAGCTGCTAACCCATAACTTATGTGGTGGCAGCTTTTTTAACATACAAGAGAGCCATAAAAATAAAAACAGTAACAATAATATTCTTTGAATTACTGTAAATAATATGTTGTAGTTTTAACTTACCTTTGTCTGGTGTAGCCATCTACTGTATACCTAAACAAAAATACCTTTGCATGTGTGTGAGGAGCTTCCCAAACCCACCAGCACGGAAGAAAAATAATGACAATTTCGTATTATGATGTACATCAACATATTAAAAAAAGTCACAATGATGTGTATCAGAATCAGTCAATCCAGTAATGATCAATGAAACTGTCAATGTAGTCATGTGACCAATCATGGTAAATCCGCCATCAAACTAACAATCCACCAAGGTGACAGCGTGCCTAGATATTAAAGGGAATAGGAGATGACACACTGATTGGTGTTACGCCCAAAACACGCCTATGATCAATGAGGGGACTTAAGTCCAACCCTTTTAGACCATGCACCTGGCGCAGTGACCATTTTTCCGCCGTTAAAATAGCAAAAGTGGATTTGGACATGCCCCAAAGGCACTTGCACCACACGCTTCACGCCATGCGCTATAGATCGTTAAAATAAGGCCCGGAGTGTTATTGTGCTCACAGGGATTTGTAAAAATGGAAATAGAAGAGTCAACAAGATAAATACGTCAAAATGAATCCTGCAGAACATGTTTGTTAATGATGTTATTTAGTTTTAATTTTACCTTCATCTTGTGTAACCATCCACAGCTAGACAAATACCTGTGTGTGTGTGCGTGTGTGCTCGCAACAGAAAAATGACTTTACAGCAACTTTCATACCGTGAGAAGTTATCCAGTGGGCCGGATTGGACCCCATGGGCCATATGTTTGAAACCCCTGACTAAGCTCTTTCTACTTTTCAGTCTTTTGAGAGGGAGGGTGGACCAGATGTAAAAACGTTCCCTTTTACTCTTTCAGCTTTCATGGCTGGGATGAGGTCTCTTCTTTTTTGACATAGAGCCTCTGGATAGTCCTCATTAATGAATGTTTGTTCCTTTAAGTTTTTTTGGTCTTTTCCAGCACTGCTCGTTTGTCTTTATATCAAAAAAACTTGACAACAATGGAACGAGGTCTTCAACCAGGAGCCTGTAGGCTTATTACAGTAGCAGTTCAGTCAGCAGTCAGTTTAGAGTTGTTGGCCTTAAGTTTATCCACCTCTTGCTGTGTGAACTGGACGCTTGAGCTGATGACTTCCCTTAATCATATTATCCATTCTGACGTTTGTTGAATTCATCTGAACAAAACTTTTGTAGTTTGAATAATCTCCACATAGAACTCCACCTTTTGTTGATTTAACAGCTCACATACTTGCTAACCTTTTCCCTTGTTAAAGATGTTGAAGCTTTACTTAGAAAAAATTGGGATTGCTGAGATATGTAGTAGATAGTCTCATGCAAAGAGGAGTCTCAGACGTGTGTGTACGTGTGTGTGTGAGGAGCTTCCAAACCCCACCAGCACAGAAGAAGAAAATAGACAACTTCCTCTGTGCAGGTCGGGTCGGGACGGTCCTCATCCTCTTCTGAAAAATTAAAATGTAAGAGAGAGTAATCAGTCAAAACAAACTTCTAAACAAAAACATCAAGTAAGTGAAATAAATCATCATTGTATCACCAGTAAGTGATATTAAACCTGCAGGACATTTAATGTTGGTAATATTATCATTAATTATTAACTTACCTCTGGTGTAGAAACCTAAAGCTCACTTTGAAAAAAATAACTTTGTAACATTCAAATGATCTTTGAGTTATTAAAAACGCAACAAGAAATAGACATTATTAACTGTTTACAGAGTTTCTATGTATTCTACTAAAGATTTAAAACCTAATGGATATCATCTACTATGATAGATGATCAACTCTTTCCGCTTCATTCTCTCCTGGTTAAACTGTACTGAGACAGTCCTGACCACCAAAACCATCGAGGTGTTTCTAAACCAGAAGCTGGACAGAAACATGCAGTCTGCTATCTTCAGGTCAGGTGACCTGCTGGCCTACAAAAATGCCCGAATGGATGTGAAGGGGGGCATTAGAGGCTGAATGCAGGCATTGACCCTCGTAAAGAAACACAACATAGACTTAAATAAGTCGGTTTTTCACAGAAAAGGAAGGATTTGTCCCGGGTGGTGAAGACAGCAGAGAGGATTGTGGGAGCTGGACGCTGTGTATACCAGACGTCTGAACACAGGCAACATCAGCAAAGACAAGACATACCCGGGACACTCGAAAAGACACCGATCAGTTTCTTCTCAGAGCTGTCGGCTCCATCGCTGATTCAAGAGTTTTCAGGGTTGATGTTTGATCCCAGACTCCTTTGGTCCATATGTGGACGTCTTTGGGTGAGACGCTGAGACAGATGGTGATTCCAGTACCTCACATGTTAGCTCGCTGCCATCAGTGTGTATGAATGAGGTGATGAGTGTTAGCTCATCATAGTAAAGTGCTGTATAAGTGCAGAGTGTTTAAGTGTCCTCTGGATTATTCTAGTCCTGGTTCCAGTTTTCAGGGATCTTAATCCGAATCGCTGTCCTCACTACTCCACCAGACCATAAAGGGACCGTCCTCCCAGAGTCTTCTGCGGAAGCCAGAGCGCAGTCCAGAGGAGGTCGAAGGTGCAGAGTCCAGGTCTGAAGACGTGCTGGGGCCAGACGCTGAGGGAGCCGGGTCTTCAGGGTCCTCCTCACAGTCCAACCTCGGCCGCTTGGCACGCTCCTCCTCCAGGTGGTCTTCTTCTTCTCTGCTCCTCTTAACAGACGAGCCGAGCCCAGGGGTAGGAGGGGCACATTCTTCAGGCTCCAGAGGACCAGCAACAGGAGGACCAGCAACTAGAGGACCAACAACAGGAGGACCAGCAACAGGCGGACCAACAACAGGAGGACCAACAACAGGTGGACCAGCACCAGGAGGACCAGCACCAGGAGGACCAACAACAGGAGGACCAGCAACAGGTGGACCAGCACTAGGAGGACCAACAACAGGAGGACCAACAACAGGTGGACCAGCACCAGGAGGACCAGCAACAGGTGGACCAGCACCAGGAGGACCAACAACAGGTGGACCAGCACCAGGAGGACCAACAACAAGAGGACCAACAACAGGTGGACCAGCACCAGGAGGACCAGCACCAGGAGGACCAGCACCAGGAGGACCAACAACAAGAGGACCAACAACAGGTGGACCAGCACCAGGAGGACCAGCACCAGGAGGACCAGCACCAGGAGGACCAGCAACAGGTGGACCAGCACCAGGAGGACCAACAACAGGAGGACCAGCAACAGGTGGACCAGCACCAGGTGGACCAGCACCAAGAGGAGGGAGGTCTTCTCTCCAACCCTGCCAGAAGTCCTCAGGTGGGAGCTGCTGGACGAGAGGAGAGCGAGGTCTGAAGTCCTCATCTTCCTCATCCTCGAGGCTCTCGTACCCGGAATCCTCGCTGGTCCAGTCCTCGATGTCAGCGCCGTCTTCATCGTCCTCTTCCTCACTGTCCTCTTCATCCTCCTCTTCCTCACTGTCCTCTTCATCGTCAAAGATGATTGGAGCACCTACACCAATACCTACCTGAACATCCAAGTCCTCCTCGTCAGAAGAGACGTAGTCCGGCAGAACGACGTGGTCTTCATCATCCACGATCCTGATGAGTTCAGGGAGTCCGTCTCCTGCAGGACGCTCGATGATGAAGAGCTGAACGCCTGAGGGGAAAAGAGACACATCATCTGAGAACTTGATTTAAAGTCTGAAACATTTCTAAAATCAGAAAAAATAAAAACTTGTAATATTCTACATATAATAGATTCATAACTTCTTACTTTAACTAATAATATACTTCAAACTACATGTGAAAATGTTCCAGATGCTAAAGAAAGTTGGGCCACATGGTTTCATATTTAAATTCAACTCTGAATTTAATTTTATCTAGTTGACGTCTTTACTCACATAATTCTCATTTAATTATAATTTTATTAAGGATGGATCACTAATTATCACTAATAGCTGTGATGTATTTATCACAACTCAATTATATATCAAGTGAATAAAAGTTTGCAGTGGTCTGACTGGTGAGCTCTGTGCATTTTATGTGCGTGTCTATCCACTTCCAGCCTACAGTCGTGTGAAGTTTATTATTCATAAATGTTCAACATGTCAACTACAAATAGATTGAACACAAGATTGAACACAACTGTTTGTTTGTGAACCCAAAAACAGTCAGATGTTGTTCACTTTTTCTCATCCACTCAAACTCTAATCTGTTGGTGCATATTGAGGAATATTTGTGAACTTGAAAACTTAAAGGACTGAATTCTTCAGTTCACTCACAATCAATTAAGCTTCAATAATCAAAACACCAATTAAGCCCATGCCAGGCTTTTGACTTTTTTCATAAAATATCTTTATTTTATATTCCAAAATCTACATGAACTAATGCATACATTTTCAAATAAGAGATACATCTTGCTTTAAGAAAAATTATCTCCCTTATACATATTTCAATATCCATAAAAAACTGAGTTTAATTGGTACACCTACAGTTGAAAACATTTGTTAGAAATTTTAGAAAAGTAATCAAAAAGTAGACAAATGCATTGACTTACATTACACTTAAAATAGGATAACTAGTAATTTGTTACTTATTACATTTACTAAGTAACCTTCCCAACCCCGATAATTAAAACTTGAGCTCAGAGTGTGTAATTGGATGAACCGGGTCTAGGTGTGTTTACACCTGTACGGGTGACGCTCTGGCGTCACGAGCTCACAGTTCCATCGTTTCCATGGTGTCAAGAAAAGATCATTTTTGGCATTTTCTGAAATTTGGCCCAGTCGCCATCTTTTTCCCATATTTTCAATGCAAGTTTTTGACAAATTGATGCATTGAAACCAAAATAAGAGTGTTTCAAATCACTACATGCATTGTTAACACATTCCACACCCGTGGCGGGAAAATTCATAAATTCTTTCCAACAAATTATCATTTTACACGAAGAAATCGTCGAATAACTGTCTTTTTTCACTAAATCTGTGTTTTTCCAACATTGGCCCAATTACATGATGTCAACTGTCCTCATTTAAACTCCAAAAGTCACATTTTTTACACTTTTTTTTTACTCTAAGTTTGTTTTCAAAGCTTTTTGAGATGAATCATGAATAAATCAGTAAAAAAATATTACTTTTTTTATTTATCTTACCTCGTTGGCCGTCGTTCATCTCATGGGCGTCTCCAATCAGCCGGTGCTGACCAGGGGAGGGGGGTCCAACGAAAGCCATTTCCAACTTGTCCAGTCAAGTTCAGAGATCCAAGTAGTTTATCCAACGAGAGGTGAAATCCTTTGAGCGCTTAAGTTCTCCAAGAAACCACTTTCCAGCGTTTTCCAAGCTTTGCAACAAGGTCCACTCAGGTCCAAGTTCAGAAGCAAAGAGAGAGATCAGAATGTTCTGCTGACCTTAAATAACCTCGGGTTGATCAATGACGTAAGCGTGTGCGTGAGTTTAATCACATTTTAAATCATCTTTAATCATACTAATTTGGTTATTAATTTGTACAATGTGTTTCTCTTTAATTGTAGTGGCTTTGCAGTAATATACAAATCATGTGGTATTTCTTCCTCACATTCAGAGTTATTACTGACATTTATCTCTAATACAGCCTGATAATAACGATACAATAACAATAATAATTTATCTAAAACAGAGAGAGCAAAGATATTGATATGCAGCTGTGATCTTCCACTCACTGTATTATAGACTGTCAGAAATGTCTCCTGCAGCAGCTGATGTCTGATGATAAAACACACATCAGGGTGTAGGGCCAATGCGTTAAAAATGAAAACTAACTGTTCCATTTACCAGCAATGAAACAACAAGCCGAATAAAGATTAAACATTGTCAAGTCACGCCATGTTATTGTTTCTAATTATTTTATAAGTTGTATCAGCAAATTTTTTTAGTGATACCAAAAAAGACATTTCAGGTTGTACACACGGAAATCCCAGACAATATAAAACAAACATTAATGCGCCTTTTCTCTAATGTGAACTGCTGCTAAACTGTTTTTTTAATGTTTCATTAACTAAATATTAGTTTGGTTTTTATTTTAGGTATAACTGTTAGTATCCATTTATTACTATTTTTAATGCACTGATAGAAGCTGGTAAAAAACAGTATTCGGTTTCATTCGTGTATGCAATCTTTTATTAATATCACTAGTTGAATGCTTTTTGACAGCCAAATTACTTTTGGCAGTCAGGGGGATTGAAAATGTTTTGTGAAATGATGTTGCTAAGTAAGATTGTGTTGTAATGCTAAATATCACAATCTTTAAATCACACAAGAAAAATGGGCAATTAACCCCCCCTCCCCTTCAGCTCTCTTAACTGGTACTAAACTATTGTTAGCCTTCTAATATCCAATATTTTCAAAACAGCTGCCAACAATTAAAAATAATGTAATCAGCGCTTTATTTTGTTAACTCTGTAAAAAGTCATTTCAATAAACTGCACACGCAAGATATACATTTGCTTTTTTTTAAATGAACTTGATACTGTCCATGCTAAATAGTTTGTTGCCTGTTTGGGGCTTCCTTTGTATCTTTACAAGGGCCACACTGCCTGAACTTCTGATTGAAGAGTAAAGTTCCCAGCAAACAAATTTTGGTTCTCAAAACGTTATGAGAACGTTTTTTTTAAGTTGTATGAACGTTTTTTTAACGTTGCAACACAACGTAGTATACTGGTATAAACGGCAAGTTTTTCTGACGTAACCAGAAGGTTATTTTGATGTTCCCAGAACGTTTTGAGAAGGTTATTAGAACGTTTTAAGAAGGTTACCAGAACGTTTTCCCTCAAACGTTCGTTCTAAGTTAAAACAGCAAGTTTTCCTAACGTTACCAGAAGGTTATTATGATGTTCCCTGAAAGTTTTGGGATGGTTAATTGAATGTTTTAAGAAGGTTACCAGAACGTTCCCTGCATGTTAAAACAGCAAGTTTTCCTAACGTTACCAGAAGGTTATTATGATGTTCCCTGAAAGTTTTGGGATGGTTAATTGAATGTTTTAAGAAGGTTACCAGAAGGTTCCCTGCATGTTAAAAAGTTTTCCTGACGTTCCCAAAATGTTTAATTCTCAGCTCCTCCTTTCTACATGTCGATGTGTCCTTGGGCAAGACACTTAACCCATCAAGGTGCCCCTGCTCATCAATGTGTGACTGCGGTGAATGACTTGTAGTGTAAAGCGCTTTAAGGAGTCGGAAAGGCGCTATATAAATGCAAGTCAATTAGTTGTCAAACTAAGAACTTTTCATTAAATAATGTCTAACATTGAATTCTGGTTACATACAATCCGTCAGTTTATAAATGTGATAGATCAGGGATTAATTGTTAACATTATTAGAGCGAGCAACGATTAATTGAATAAGGAGGTCAACTTGTGATTATTAAACAATTTATTTTCAAAAAACAAAACAGCAAACTGCGAAAAACCATGCAAAAATGCGAACTATGTAAAAAAAACAAGAACTTCAGGGAAACAAAAGCAAGATGCTTTTCAGCAGCCAGCAGCACAAATCGCCTGCGTCAGTAATCAAGCTGTGTTTGGTCTGCCACTTGACCCCCCTGTAAAATAGAAAAAATCATGTTAGAAAATCTTTTATTCCAACAAACTTCACACTATCATACAAAAAAAGACATTCTCAAAATATTTTAAGACCTCAGCGTCACTTCAAGCGGTAATCAGCAACACGACTTTTATTATTCATTAACTTTGGAAACATCACTCATTTAGTGATTTTTTTTAAACAGTGGATTTCCTTGGTCTTTAAATATAATTCAACTGAAAAATGAATTAAAAATAAACATTAAAAAAAATATCAACAAGGCTCACTTTCCATCATCTTAAAACCTACAGTCCTGTGGCCCGCTTTTCCCATTTCGTATTATTGATCTGAGCCTAAAATTGAAATATATTTGTGTTAGATTTCAAACTAATAAATAATCAGTCAGTAGGCTATATAATGTTTTGATTTGATTCAATGAATTTCGAAAGTCCGATCAGTATAAATTCATAGACTTTCAGAATGTGGGCTAGTTTGTGACAGAAGCGCCATCTCTTGGTCATGGCCTGTATTACAATGAATGAGGACAAGATAGACACGCCCAGAAGAAGGAGGGGGTCGTTCCAGCTGCTGGAACTCAGCTGGAACTTGGCTGGGAGTCAGCTGCCATTCAGCTGGCATTCAGCTTGGAGGGGAACTTTGAAGTGGCTACTACTGTATAAAGCAAAACAGCAAGTCAAACACGCATCAATTTACGTACCGGAAGACCTGGAGTTTAGGACAGTATTTTCAAATTAATACAACTGTACGCAACACAAACACACATGCGCACAGACACACACACACCTGCTTCTTTCCTCGATGGGGTGCAAATTTGAGGGTTGTGGCAATTGCATCCTCCACGTCTGTCTGCTTCACCTTGTAGTTTTTCTGGCAAGCACCTAAATAAACAAACAATTAGGTAAAAGGCCAACGTTAAAACAGTATGAGGTGAATAATCTACAAAGATCCATAGAGAGAGTGTGTATGTTTGTGGGTGCACGAATATGTGAGTTTGAGGCTGACTGCCTGTTTTTCAGGAATCCCGTGGGTTACAAGATTCCAGTAGGGTTTGAACTGGATGGGAATCAGGTGACTATTAAGCAATTAATGTCCACAATTTAATTTTATAATGGCACAGTCCTGAACCTTCTACAAAAAGCATGTGACAGTGTGGTTTACTGGGCATCTCCAGTTGTTTGGGAGCCCTTTGCACTTACTTATTATCAATTGGCAGATGTTCAGGGCCTGAAAGGCCTCTTTATTTTTGCGGCCTTTCAGGGAAAAACCTGCCCATACTTCATTTGTTGCAACTTTTCTCATCATCATCCGCACCGCCGCACCCAGGGAACTTCCTCCAAGGCCCCTCAGGTAATGGAGCTGTAAATAATAATGATAATGATAAAGAAAAAAGGAAAAAACATACGACTGGCTGTTATATCAGTCTGGCTCCAACATACTAAAATATTTTGAAGGGAAGGAGGAACTGTACCATTTTTGTTTGGAAATCCACATCTTCCAGGGTGGTACAAAGGTCCTTCAATGCCTCCCTGGAAGTGCATGGCTTTTTTAAGATGACATCATCATGCTCTTCCGCTGTCTTTGAATGCATGCTCCGGAGCAGCTGCAGGATCTCATTCTGGTTCTCCATGATCTGATCCAGCTTGATGAGTATAGCTGAAATGTTGATAAAAGGACAAAACAGAAAGAGGAAACATTTTCAACTCCCACAAGTTACAACCACCTCGTTACAACCACCTCCTGCACCATAATTATTGACCCACCCCCATCCCGAATTTCAACCACTCTCATCTGCTCTCCCTAATTCGTGGTGTATGGTTGAGTGAGTAAAATCCTCCAATAGTTAGCTTACTTGGAGTGGTCCCAGGATTTCTTTGGGTTGAGGGTACTGTAATACAAATCAAATTGTTGTTGGTTAATTAGCTTTACATTTTTTGAAAATGCTTCAAAAGTTTAAGATTAAATTGAAACTTGCACCTCAATTAACACAACAGTAAACAGTAAATATAAGTTAAAACATAAGTAAACAAATGAACATACTTGTATTTGAAATGTATTTATAAATTACAATTTCTTGGAATACATTTTTCAAGACATATTCAGTTGGTAATTGTGATAACTGTAGGCCATTGTACTTAATCATTTGCAATTTTTTTAAAGGAATGACAAATTCAAATGTTGTGTTGTGAACAAGGGTCCAGTGGTTTAGAGGTTTGTCCATTCAGTTTTGAGAGTATCATTTCTGTTTCAAGAAATTATCCAAAGCAATCTAGAAAAACTGTTAAAACAGAGTTGCATTTCTTTCTGGCAAAATTTTACATTTTGTTTCAATCCTTTTACCAATCTATGTTGTGCTTACTTGATTCAGCCAATGACACATCTTCCCGTCTGACCATGACTGGAGTGTTAAGTCCAAAACTAAAACAAATAATGTATTTCATGAAACAATCATAACTTTTTAAGGAAAAAGTTTTCACTATTTCACTAAAAATAATCTGGCCCACCTTCCAAATAATTTGGCCCACTCAAAAATATAGTTGATTAGCCCTGTGTTATGCTATAAACATCTAAAATTATGTTTCATAATAGCAAAAAGTTTAGAAATGAAAGCAGGAAAATAGTCAGTCTGATCCCAATTTTGTGAAAGAGTTATGAATTATAATTTCAAGCACTTACACTAAAATTCAAGCACTTTTCAGAACACAATTCATTTAATGTCACTAATTTGCATTGTGACTTACCCACTGGCATCACTTAGCCTTGTTGAAGTTGTAGGAGGGGTCCCTGTTCAACATGGTTTTGATTACTGTCAATACATTTTACTGTCTTATTGCTATCTTTATCAATTTGTCTGCCGTCAGTTTCGTTGTGGCTTTAAAACACTACAGTACATGTACAGTAGAATTGCCAAATCAGTGAATACAGTTTACGTCACCTTTTAGATGTCCAAAAGTTAAAAAAAAAAAAAAAGACATTTACCTGGAATGAAGTCCTCATCCGAGGCTGCAATTAAATCAAATGGTAATTAGTAACCCTTTACTTTTGAGACATGAATTAATCCCATTCCTCTATACCTTAAATACAGTGTCAGAAGATATTGAATAGATTACCTTCTGAGTCGGTCTCCCACCTAATCCCTTTCTCAACTTGTTTTTCTTGTTTGTCTTTACTGGAGCCTTAGTGCAACAGAAAAAAGAGGAATTAAGATTTTTATGTTACATGATGGTTTTCAATGATTACAAGAATTAACGATCAATTATCGAATAATCGATAAGGAAGCAGTGTGGGTATAACGCAAACTGCCTTACTTTCCATTCAAGTTTAGTTTCAGTAGGTTAATGATATCCTGAACATTCAGTTATTGATCTTCGAAAATTGATGCCTATCCCTAATTGAAACACTCTCTCTACTTCTCTTTGTCATGTTATCTGTTAAAGACTGTGTAAAGTGAATTGGCATAATAACTGTAGAGGTATAAATACAGGCAGGGTGGTTAACAACACACTTTTTTGTGGTATTTAAGCACTTATGTATGTTCCAAGTACCCTCTCTGAGCTTTTTTGGCATTTTTCTTTGCCTCTTGCTTTCCCTTTCTCTCAGGTGGTCCGTATCGTAATTGGAGGTGTCATCCATCAGCCTCATGAACCTCACCGCCTCTTCATAGGTCGCTGTTAAAATTATTCATATAACAATATGAGATATAATAATATAAAAAGATAATTACAAAGCATAATTACAAAGCCAAATCAGAAAAGGCTTGGATGGTATGGAAAATGCTTAACTAAAAATTTTTTAGCTGGTTACATATTGGATTTTTAATAATTTACCTGTGTTTTTTAAAACCTTGACCCTGGGGGGTAGCTAACTAGCTAACCGATGTAGTTAAACCTAGAAAACAGGCCAGTAATTCCCCGTGTCTTAGCTTACACATGAACAATAGTTCGACATATTATATATTACATATAGTATAAGGCAGATAGGAACTTTACACGATAGATGAAATTGGATATCATATCTATATTGGATATTGGATATTATATCTATATCATATAATATCCATATATATATATATATATATATATATATAACCTACATGGATTTTAGGGCTACAAAACCCATATATGTGATTTAAAGGGTGTAATTACAGGTTGTTCCCTCAAGGGGGCGCTTATACAATTTTGCGTCTGTTGTATTGAGGGGGCTACGTGCCCTCTTCCTTTTTCACTGCACCAGCTCACCCAACACAAGCAGATGTATGAGCGATGTATGAGCATGCAAAACGTACATGAGCATTTCCTGGTATGAAACACCCCAAAATAGTCATAAAATCAGATTATTGTCCATGTAACAACGCTAATAAGTTGCTCTTTTAATAGAGGTCCAACTGTGAGCGAGAGGGAAACCGCTTCTGTCAAGCTATTAATGTTGAGAAACTCCGGTGAGTTGCCACAGTGTATGCTAGTCTATTGTTAGCCATAGTGTGGAGCTGCATTAAACTTGCAGTTGAGTCAAGATATTTCTCATAAAAACCAACCGGTGATTGTGAAATGTGATATAATGTTTATTAAATGCTTTGGTGCAACTGTATCATTGTAATTATAGTCTGAAAAGATCGCTAACGGCTAAGTGCTAGCTGCTAACAGCTAAACGCTAATCGCTAATGGATAAGCTAATCGCTAGCTCTGGCTAATGGACCGACTGACACTGTGTCAAAACTTTAAAGGACAATTGCGCTGTTTTCTCACATCACAGTCATTATGTTTTAATTGGATTTGTGCACTTTGATGCTTTGTAATGCCATTAAATGGTAATTTAAGTTATTTTGCTTGCTAGAAGTACATGTTAAGAGAAGTATAAAGGATAATTTAGTTCATTTTCATGATTAAGTTAATAGTACATTGAAGTGGTGCATAAAAATGTAACAATACAGTAAATTTATGTGAATGTTAAAATAGTAATTGTTTTGACATAAGAAATGCATAATAAGAAATCTGTTACTGTAAAAAGATATGATAGAGGGAAAATTCATTGTAAATAATTTATTGTTAAAGTTAAAAACGACAATTCATGGGAAATGGTTCATGTTAAAATTACTAGTTGTTAAAATAAGGTAATTATAGTACAAGTATATCCTTAATTGTTGGTTATATGACGTATGATATTTTGAGACAGAAAATAATTTAATGAGATCTCACTTAAGACACAAAGGGAACCAAATAACTTATTATCCTGCACTATCTGTGTAGGTTGGTTTTTTGTGACCAGATAGAATCAAAGATGGCGAGCCCAGCCCGTGACCCTGTGGATGGTTGGAGAAACGGTGTTGGCCAACCGTAGGAACTGCCCACAGAGGACATCTGATTTAAAGTGATATCCACTTCCAGTGGGTTACAGATAAGACACTAATTATCCTACCCGGGTAGTAGTAGTAGCAATAGTAGTGAACATTTGGAACAAATACAACACAAGTACTTGGAACCGAACTCTTGAGCTCTTTAATCACAAGGAGCTGTGGATTAAAGAAACTATTAGTGAACTAAGGACAATTCATTGGAGGTTTTTCGGCTTCCATAATGGACTATTTCTGTTGATTTTTCTTATTTGATTTATTCATTTTATTTTTTATTTTCCATTCTTTTATTTTTTATTTATTTATTTTAAAGAATTACAGTGCTGTGTATTGTGTATACGGTTTGAGGCAATAAATTGTCACTGTTCAACCATACCTAAATTCACTCCCTGAATCATTCAAGACAGCCGCTCATCGGACCTAGATAGATGTTAGTGTCTTATTACCTTTGATTGACACTGAGGACGCTACATATATATATCTATATCTATCTATATATATCTATCTCTATATATCTATCTATATCTATATATATATATCTATCTATATATATATATATATATATATATATATACATATATATAATAACTGCGTGTCGTTGTTGATCCCGGGAATCTGTGTCCACCAAAAGAGGCAGTTTAAAATCCGTCTAACTAACCTGACCCAGGCAGAACAAACGTCAATCATTTCATTGGATCATTTGCTAGTGACGTTAGTGTCTGTGGGTCACGCCATAGGTCCACGCGCTAGGTAGAGGCCACTGATTGGCTGAGGTTACGGCTTCAGCTGGCGTCCTCACCATGGCAACCGTCACTAGGCGTCATTGGTTAGGCTAATCTAGCCACTTCTCCTATCGTCCAAAACTGCCCCCCTTATAAACATATTTCTCACAATCGAAAGCGAAATAATTAAAGCCAATTATCATAACGTTTAGCCATCGTTTTGTTGAGGTATCAAAGACACTTTCGTGTGGTTATGTTGGCAAATGTCGAAGATAGAAATAAAATCGACAGTGAGTAAAATCGCCTACTTCAAGCATGATTATCCGGTCTGACAGCGGGATAAATGTGAGATAAATACTTAACAAGGATGAATATCACCCTATTAAATATCAAGTAATGTAGCAGTTATATTTTCCAAATGAAAATTAAATGTAGGAATAATAGAAATTTTCAAAAAATCAATACGGTTTATTGCACAGATGCGCTACCTAACTCTTTTTATTCATTACCACATTATTATAATTATAATTAGCCTACTACGAAAGAACATATATGTTCTATATTTTTATTAATGTGGGAAAATGATAAAAGAGGACAATAGTTAGTAAAATAAAAGGAAATATCCAGCTGTAATAAATATAATAACTACCTCATCATCACATCAAAATGACAGTTATATCTCGCACAACTTCATGTTTTCTAGACAACAAAAAAAGTATTTAATACACTATAATAAATTCAGTTAAATTACTATTAAAATAATGATAAAATAAAATATTTATAGATTAGAAAACAGTATTAACTACCGGCCACTGCGTGTCGTTGTTGATCCCGGGAATCTGTGTCCACCAAAAGAGGCAGTTTAAAATCCGTCTAACTAACCTGACCCAGGCAGAACAAACGTCAATCATTTCATTGGATCATTTGCTAGTGACGTTAGAGTCTGTGGGTCACGCCATAGGTCCACACGCTAGGTAGAGGCCACTGATTGGCTGAGGTTACGGCTTCAGCTGGCGTCCTCACCATGGCAACCGTCACTAGGCGTCATTGGTTAGGCTAATCTAGCCACTTCTCCTATCGTCCAAAACTGCCCCCCTTATAAACATATTTCTCACAATCGAAAGCGAAATAATTAAAGCCAATTATCATAACGTTTAGCCATCGTTTTGTTGAGGTATCAAAGACACTTTCGTGTGGTTGTGTTGGCAAATGTCGAAGATAGAAATAAAATCGACAGTGAGTAAAATCGCCTACTTCAAGCATGATTATCCGGTCTGACAGCGGGATAAATGTGAGATAAATACTTAACAAGGATGAATATCACCCTATTAAATATCAAGTAATGTAGCAGTTATATTTTCCAAATGAAAATTAAATGTAGGAATAATAGAAATAAAATCGACAGTGAGTAAAATCACCTACTTCAAGCATGATTATCCGGTCTGACAGCGGGATAAATGTGAGATAAATACTTAACAAGGATGAATATCACCCTATTAAATATCAAGTAATGTAGCAGTCATATTTTCCAAATGAAAATTAAATGTAGGAATAATAGAAATTTTCAAAAAATCAATACGGTTTATTGCACAGATGCGCTACCTAACTCTTTTTATTCATTACCACATTATTATAATTATAATTAGCCTACTACGAAAGAACATATATGTTCTATATTTTTATTAATGTGGGAAAATGATAAAAGAGGACAATAGTTAGTAAAATAAAAGGAAATATCCAGCTGTAATAAATATAATAACTACCTCATCATCACATCAAAATGACAGTTATATCTCGCACAACTTCATGTTTTCTAGACAACAAAAAAAGTATTTAATACACTATAATAAATTCAGTTAAATTACTATTAAAATAATGATAAAATAAAATATTTATAGATTAGAAAACAGTATTAACTACCGGCCACTGCGTGTCGTTGTTGATCCCGGGAATCTGTGTCCACCAAAAGAGGCAGTTTAAAATCCGTCTAACTAACCTGACCCAGGCAGAACAAACGTCAATCATTTCATTGGATCATTTGCTAGTGACGTTAGAGTCTGTGGGTCACGCCATAGGTCCACGCGCTAGGTAGAGGCCACTGATTGGCTGAGGTTACGGCTTCAGCTGGCGTCCTCACCATGGCAACCGTCACTAGGCGTCATTGGTTAGGCTAATCTAGCCACTTCTCCTATCGTCCAAAACTGCCCCCCTTATAAACATATTTCTCACAATCGAAAGCGAAATAATTAAAGCCAATTATCATAACGTTTAGCCATCGTTTTGTTGAGGTATCAAAGACACTTTCGTGTGGTTGTGTTGGCAAATGTCGAAGATAGAAATAAAATCGACAGTGAGTAAAATCGCCTACTTCAAGCATGATTATCCGGTCTGACAGCGGGATAAATGTGAGATAAATACTTAACAAGGATGAATATCACCCTATTAAATATCAAGTAATGTAGCAGTTATATTTTCCAAATGAAAATCAAATGTAGGAATAATGTAGCAGTTATATTTTCCAAATGAAAATTAAATGTAGGAATAATAGAAATTTTCAAAAAATCAATACGGTTTATTGCAAAGATGCGCTACCTAACTCTTTTTATTCATTACCACATTATTATAATTATAATTAGCCTACTACGAAAGAACATATATGTTCTATATTTTTATTAATGTTACATATAGTATAAGGCAGAACTAGGAACTTTACACGATAGATGAAATTGGATATAATTAACTTTAATGTTACTCACCTTATTGTGTTCTAACGGCTTAATGTCTTGACGGTTGGTGTTCTGGCGCCTGTGGCCGTTATACTTTGCGCGTCCGTGACGTGTGCGTGTGCGTGTGCGCTCAGACGTGTGCGTGTGCGCTCAGACGCGGGCGCGTCTTGTTCCACATATACTTTTCTGCTTTGCGCGCCTGTGAACGGAAAGAAAAATGCCAAAACACATTGAAGAAGAGCTTCTTTGTTTGTTATACTAGGGCTGCACTAAACATGAAGCTAAATCTGACAAGCTGCTTTCAGACGCCAACAGGACGTGTAGAATGGCAAGACATTGTAAGGAGGGGTCTTTTAAACAGTTGAATTTAAAAAATATTTATTTATTTAAGGTTTTTTGTGTGATTTATGTTCTTATGTTTTTTGCATATAACTGTAAATATAAAACATATAACTGTAAATATACATATAACTGTAAATAACATAACTGTAAATATAAAACATATAACTGTAAATATACATATAACTGTAAATAAAAAACATATAACTGTAAATATACATATAAATAACATAACGTAAATACAAAACTGTTCTTTGAAAATGAATTTTGTTATTAACTTAACTGTCTATTCTTTATTCTGGTCGAACATTTTCATCTGTTTCTGATGGAGCAACTGATATATCTCCATCTGCGCCTCCAAGCGTTCCCGATTTGGGAGGCTGGCCAACATGTCAGCAACCATTGTTGCAAAACTATGCCCAGGCTTTTCTCTCTCTCTCCCGCTCTCTCTCCCGCTCTCTCTCTCTCTCTCTCTGTCAATGTTCTCTAACCCGTCGCCTTCTTCATCATCTTCTGCCTAATACAAACACGAAATTGAACAGCACTTATTTATTTAGGTTATGTATTATCCTGTATTTAACAAGGTTACTTATTTATTTAAGATACTATCCTAAAAGAACGGGAAAAACATATTTTATCATTCACGCTGGCAGCCGCGGCGCCAGCACAGCTGCTGTACAATAAACTTAGTTACTGAATGTTTTAAATCATCAAATGACTTACTATAACGAATTTCGTTAGTTTATATCATTAAGATTTGTAAAAAAAATAAATAAATAAAAAAAAACTTTTATGATGGTCACAGTCACAGACAACAAAATTGGCATTTTATAATTGTGATAGCAGCGGTGCAGGAGATGTAAGGAGTTCCTCGAAGGCGTCCATGTTTGTTTGCTCACGCATGCGCAGTCGGTGATGTAAAGGGCGCTCCTCTGTGGCTTGTGCGCGCGGTCAGAAAAGTCCAGAGGGTACGAGGTTGTCTCTTGGTGCAGGAACCTCTGGGGAAAGTTACAAAATTACCCTCAAATAACGTTACAATTATCATGTTATTAGAACGTTTTAGGAATGTTATATCAAAACCGTCATTTATAGAACTTTCTCAGAACGTTGTGGGAAGGTTACCCAAAATTCTACCAAATGGGAACTTTAGGGGAACATTCTAAAAATTACTTTATAAAAACGTTATTTCATCTGGTTATTAGAACGTTTTGGGAATGTTACGTTAGACACTAACATTTATACAACGTTCTTAAAACGTTCTTTAGGGAATGTTCAATAGAAAACTTGTTGGGAACGTTTTGGGAAGGTCACCGGAACGTTATGTGTTTGCTGGGTTTGCTATATATTATCAGTCCCTCCAGGAATTCGCGATGTCGCGATCGCAACAATCAACGCAAATTCAACCAATCCACGCGATTATGTGCGGGCCTTGCAATTTTGTCCAATCACTGCAACTTTTCCGCAAATTGGAGGAGTGAGGTCGGCAAAAAATACGGTCTGCCGCGACAGTAAACTCAACTAATTCTGTGTGTCTGTGTTGTGTGCATGTGTCTGTGAGGGAGATCAATATTGTGTGTTTCTCTGTCTGTGTATGTGTGTCTGTGCTGTGTGTGCATGTGTCTGTGAGAGAGATACATATGGTCAAATAAAATGTTAAAAACGGTGTGAAAACTGTGCAATGAGATCACAGATGGTGTGTGTGAAATTTTCACTGTCTCCCGCAATTTAATTGCAGCAAAAGTGCTTAAAACATCGCAACATTTACCGCATTTTTTTAAAAATGCTGCCGCAAAATCAGGCGTTTTAGGCCGCAACAATCAGAAAAATATCCCGCGAAATCCTGGAGGGACTGATAATATGTTATACTGTCAACATAACAACATAAGAGAATGACCTTATCGTACATATCTGAAGTTTAACAGTAACTTTACAGTCATACAACATACAACAGTGCTGTGTTATAGTCAGAAGAGTATCACTGATATCACAAATCTTAAATCACAGACTGACACAAAGTCAGTGTTTTGATGAAAAAGTGGAGAAAGCACACACTGACATATAGCCTCAATATTACATTATATATACACATTATTCTTAAAGGAAGTAAAATACATTTTTTAAAACTTTATTTTAATTTTATATTACAAATATCAAATAGTAGGCAACTGTTGGAAATTCAGTCACATAATTGTTCTATCTGTCAATTTTACAGTTGCTCATAATGACCTACCCTAGATTAAAAAACACAGTTTTAGGGATGTGCATGAGCCCTAGCTAGTAAGCTAACGTTCCACCGACTTAAAGTTGCCATGGACTGGAGTATAACATTCTCACATTAAACATCTTCCTAGTGGCTGAAAGTGGAAAAATGCTCTCCAGCAGCAGTTAATGAACCCTTCATACTAGACTAAATAGCTCAACTCTTGATTAAAGTTCTTTTAATAAAGCTCACAGGCTGACGTTGGTCCCGATGAATGATTATTCCATTTTAATGATCCATCCCTACGCTGTTTAGAAACTGCTCGGGTCAAAATATGTATAAGAGGCAGACATACAGTACAACCTCTATAAATGTAATTAGGGTAGCTCATTCGGTCAGGTAGGAAATATCTACTGGAATTAACTAATATAAATACATAACATGCTTAACAGTAAACATGTACACAGAAATACACACACACACAAGCAGACATACTTTGAACTTTAGTAGTTCAAACTTCTAACTAACTTCAGAGTAGAGTTAGCAAAAACTAGCTAACGTTATACTGTAGAAAGTACTTCTTACTAGCTCCACCTCCAGCAGCTACAACATGATGCTTCAAAACACCACAGTATTATAGTATACTTTCTATGCATCCAAACAGCTAGTTTGTCATAAGCTTTTTGAAACACCAGAAAAATAAGATGCATTCAATTTTTCTTATTGATAATTTCAGAGATAACATTTTAATCAAGTCCAATTTCATTTAATTTCCATGATGAAAATCACAGGTAGTGTAAAAGTATGGGCATGACCACTGTAATAATTTTTCTCTCCATAAAAACTCTAGATATGTAAACATCGTGTTGGTAGGTCAGAACACCGGTGATAAGTGAAAACCCACTGGGGTGACCTGCAGGGAAAAAAAGGAAAAAGTAGGGAAAGAAGTTGCTGCAATTTAAAAATGTTTTGCCAATAAGTAACTTGTCTTATTCAAAAAAGCTAAAAGTGATGAATAGTTGGAACACTCCAATGGAGGATATCAAGCTAGCTAATGGTGCCGATAGCCTGGAAGTGTAACCCTCCTCCAGCATTGCACAGCCTTTGCTAGCTAACGGGAAAGAAGACAAAGACAGGGATGATGGTAACCAAACATGACACACTGACTGGACACCTTCACAGTGGTGAATCTGTACCACAGGAATGGATTATATATTCACCATCCACCAGAGTAATTTATTGCTTAGCTTATAAAGTTTTATTAACACACTAAAATGCATTTGTAGCTGGGTTTAGTGACTGGAAACATCCAGAGAAAATAACGGAACATGAAATGAGTGGCTAGCACAGAAAATGCACAGTTTCACTTTCACTAAACATCTGGGCAGTGTGGATGCTTCACTTGGGAGACTGATTGAAGCAAGAAGTCAGTATTGGAAAGAAACTTGCATCTGGGAACAATTTTATTCTTTGAAAAGAAATGTGAATAGTGTTATATTGTTTTAATCTGTTAGTTCAATTCTATCCAACATCAGTAAAAGCGTGACACTGGCGATATATCTTATTTTCACAGTAACTTTTCACAAGTTAAACTGATCCATTTGGAGTAGCACAAATTAAATTCTCTGAAAGTAATAGGAAAATTGTATGCAGACATCAAGCTTTGATAGGACAGCATATTACTATGTTCATCAAAAAGATATGTAATATGATTAACATCTCTTTGAAACCATTTCAGAAAGAATGAGGATTTGTGGCTAAAACGAATAAAAAAGGAGAAATAGGCTAACCATGCCAGAACCCTCTGGTAATTTGGAATCTTTTTAGGGTGTTAAATTTTTTTGTAAGACATACTGAGGATATCAATAAATGTATTACCAGAACCAAATGCTTTGAAGGACTAAGACAGCGTCTGCATCTAGAAAAAAAGTCCTACGTTACAGCTGATACGTTGTTTTTTCATAAATCTGGTTTGAGTTTCAGCTAAAATAGGGCCAGGCCCTTTTTAAATCTGTTTGTATATCTCGTTATTTATTGCTAAAAGAGTGATAGGACGGCTATTATCTATTAATAGAGGGTCTTCTTTATCTGGTTTGATGATAAGAGATAATTCCCTGCTTGATTGTAGGAGCCATTTCTCCCTGACTGATACCTTTTTTGTACATACACAAGAATGGATTTTGAACAAGTTCCTGGGGATTTCTTTTTTCTCATCCTGCATTTTAACTTCATTAGTTGACAAGTCTGAATCACTCATGAATTTAAATTCTGTTGTTGGGTGTTCTTTAATTCATGTCTTTATTTTTCCAAATATGAGTTTTTTTTAGTAGAATATCAAGTTTGTGCATCAAGTCTGTGTGTGTGTGTGTGTTTTCTTTCGATCTTTTTCAGCATAACAGGTAGGCCCAAATATGAAACACCATAGGCAAAGGCAGAGCTGAAGAAAAGTCTTTATTCCTGACATTTATACAAAAATAAAAGTGCAGCAATGAACAGAACATACTTGATCAAATCTAAACCAAACTTGACAAAGAATCCAATAAGGACTTAAATAATAAGTGAACTAACGAGGGAATGAGGAACAGGTGACTAGACACAAGTGCAGACTGGGAGTGATTGGCAGAGAAAGACACTGGGAGCGGGGCAGAGCTAATGAGGAGATGAAGAGCAGGTGTGAAGGAAAAATGTGGCGGGAAAAGCAGAACAGAGACGGACAAACCCATACCAACATTTATGATATCTAGTATATTTAAATGCCCTATTAATTATTAAATGGAATTATTATTCAAAAAGAAGGACGATCCAACCATCAAGTATGTACAAACAGGCCCTGGTGCAAGACGCTACCCAAGGCCTCATCGGCCCTGCCAGATACAACAGCTGGGCATCCAGAGAGCCAGCGACAGAAGCACCAGCATGAACAGGAGGGTAGTCTTCTCTCCGACCCAGCCAAATGTCCACTGGTAGGAGCTGCTGGACAAGAGGAGAGCGAGGTCTGATGTCCTCATCTTCTGATTCCTCTATATCCTCAAGGACACTCTCAAATCCAGAATCCTCACTTTTCCAGTCATGTCAATGTCCTCAATGTCTTCATCCTCCTCTTCATCAAAGTCCTGGTACAAGATGATGCTTCCAGTCCAGAGCACACTCTTCAGGCTCCAAAAGGGCCAGCAACAGGTGGACCAGCAACAAGAGGACCAACAACGGGTGGACCAGCAACAGGAGGACCAGCAACGGGTGGACCAGTAACGTGTGGACCAGCAACAGGAGGACCAACAACAGGAGGAACAGCAACAGGAGGACCAGTAACGGGTGGACCAGCAACAGGAGGACCAACAACAGGAGGAACAGCAACAGGAGGACCAGTAACGGGTGGACCAGCAACAGGAGGACCAACAACAGGAGGAACAGCAACAGGAGGACCAGCACAAAGAGTAGGGTGGTCTTCTCTCCAATCCTGCCAAAAGTCCTCAGGTGGTAGCTGCTGGAAAAGATGAGAGCAAGGTCTGAAGTCCTCATCTTCTCCTCGAGGAGACTCTCAAATCCAGAATTCTCACTTGACCAGCCACCCAGGTCCTTGCTGTCATCAGTGTCTTCATCCTCCTCTTCTTCACTGTCTACACACTGATGGTAGTCTTCATACAACTCATTCTCATCGTCAGAGGGGAATGGAGGAATGAAGGCACCTACACATATACCTACCTGAGCCTCACCGTCATCCTCCTCAGAAGAAACGTAGTCCAGGAGAACAACATTGACATTGTGGTCCAGGATCCTGATGACTTCAGGGAGTCCATCCCCTGCAGGACGCTCAACAATGAAAGCAGAAGAGAGGTGCCTGAGGGGAAAAGAGATGCATCACCTGAGAACTTGATTAACTTTTTTTAATCAATGTTTTTTAAGTCTGTACATATGGTGAATGTCTAGTCAAATCAAAAAAATGTGTATTCAGATCACCAGTTAAACTTCTTGTTGAATCAGCTTACTTTTGGCAGTCCGGTATCTTTTTCAGGAATACTTTATCTTACTCACAGTGTTAAGCTCATTCAAAGTCTTGAACTGTGTAATGTGTCCACACAGTTACAGTGTCAGTGCCAAATAAAACGAAAGTTACTGATGTAACTACGGTTATATGAATCCTGGATGACTGCCAGAGGCAGTGCTTAAATCACTGGATATCTCCGTCTTGCGCATGCACGGGTTGAGTACATACACCAACAAAGTCACCTGTGACCCTCATGTGACCCGACCGGGATAAATTCCGGTGTCACCTGAGGATCTGTTCCACTTGAATCTTCTCGCGAACCCACGAAAAGTCCAAGTGACTGAACGCTCTGGCGGTCATCCAGGATTCATAGAATCGTAGTTACATGTGTAACTTTCGTTCTATTTCATCCTTCCTGACCGCCAGAGGCGGTGCTTAAAGCACTGGATGACCACTACCAACAGAGTCACGAGGAATGCAGAAACACTCACCTCAGGAACTGGCCGTGGAGACTCCGGGAGCAAAGACAGTCCCTAGAGGAGAGGGGGCATCCACATTAACTCGGTAGAACCGAGCAAACGTGCTGGGGGAGGACCAGGAGGCCGCAGCACAAATATCATCCAGGGGCACCCCTCGCAGGGCCGCCCATGAAGCTGTCAGGCCCCTAGTGGAGTGGCCACGCACCCTCGAAGGTGGAGGGCGCCCACAGGCCTGGTAGGCATGGCAATGGTGTCCACAATCCAGTGGATTGCTCATGGCTGGCTCCACTGCCGGCATACGCCCCAGGCCATATTTAGCGGCGTCCTGCATGGCTGCCAAGGCCCGGGCCTCCGAGGTTGAAGGGGAAAATGCCTCCAGTACGCATGCTCGCCCCTCCTGCCCGTTGCTCCACATCCCTCAGCCTGGCCACCCGGACCGGCCAAGGCATGCACCTGCAGTTCATGCACAGGTCCTCCGAGAGGCCATCCTGCAGGGGAGCAACGCCCAGGCAAGGGGGACAGAGATCATGGGCATCCTCCAATTCCAGGGGTGTCATACAATCAGCACAGGAGTGCGACATGGCGGCGGCACGCCTGGGGTAACTCACACCGGAAGAGAAAGCGAAACGCAGCCCTCCCGGGAATCCACACCAAAGCTGCCGGTAGCGTGAGCGCTGCTGCTACCACCGGCCAACAGGAGTGAACCGGCGTGAGCGAGAACACTGCAGCCGGCCAGAACAAAAAATGGCAGATAATACTGCGATTGCCACAGGAAACGAGCAGGCACCCGGGTACGAGCGTGAACACTGCCCCCGGGGCCGGCAGAGGGGAAAAAACAACAAAAGGCGACAGCAAAGCTGTGTTAGAAATGCTACAGTAGCTGCTACCGGCAACAAAAAACTACAGCACTAGCTGCGTCCAATAAACTGTTAAAACAGAAAAAAAGAACAACGTACCTCGCAGCAAAAAAAAAACCACAGCCGCGGCAAACACAAAGCCGAAGGTTGGCGTGAGCGGGAGCACTGCTGTCAACCAAGCGGCCCGCTTACCCCTTTCAGATACCTTCCAATCCCATGTTGGTCTGGATGAACAGTCCGTCACAGCCTCTGGAGGGTGAACGAGATGTCCGCGGCACCGATCCCCGCGATCGCGAAGCTGCCAGCGACGACTACACCACACCGTAAGACCAACGAGCAGATGCGACCACACGTGCAAGCGAGAAGATGAAAAGGAACAGATCCTCAGGTGATGCTGCAGGTGAATTTATCCCGGTCGGGTCACGTGAGGGTCACAGGTGACTTTGTTGGTATATGTACTCGACCCGTGCATGCACAAGACTGATATATCCAGTGCTTTAAGCACCGCCTCTGGTGGTCAGGAAGGATGAAATAGAACTGAATCACAACAGCAACACATTAAAAAAAATCATAATTAACAGGTCCTAACTGGCATAGGTCTACTTTTTTTAGTGGTGAACATTATCATGACACATTTAACATGTTACTCAACACTTAACTTCTTATCTAATAAAACTATACAAAAAACATTTTTATTATACAATTACTATATAACTATTAATGAAGGTGGTATGAGCAGAAATTGTGAAATATAAAAGCTTACTGCTTAACTTGAAGTGCTTAACAAACTGAAAATAATTATCTACATTTGAGCTGGACAAATAACGCCAGTAGCTACATGATATTTTTCCAACATCTGCATTAAGTTGTTTTCCCTGTGATTATTACAGGCCTTTTGTTTGTCTTTATTTTACCATAGTCCTTGTGTTGTGTTTAAACAGGTGATGTGGATGAGGGCACAGTGGTGTCTTTATAACCCTGATTCTCAGTCCATGATAAACACCACATGAAAAGAACATCTTATAGTCAAACAGTTCAACTAATTTTAAGTAAAAATGTAATTAGTTTGGTAATTATGTGACTAATTTTGTAAGTATTTCCTTAAGTAAACAAAAAACTTTCAAACTTCTAGAAAAAAATACTTCGTATAGGCTACTGCTGCTAACATTTTGTGCTAATGGCAACATTTCTGAAATAATTAAAATGTACTCAAGAATAATTACACTCAAATATGTTATTATATATTTATCAATGACCACTGTATTCTTCCATCGTGGTCATGGTTTAACTATTGTTTAGTAAACTGAGTGGGGGAATAATTTACATCAGGGTTGAAGATGGTGCTGCATCAGTTAAACTTCTGCATGTTAATGCTTATTTCAAACTCAAGTATCAAAACAAAGGTAAAATACTTACAAGCCCATTTTGCAACTGAGGACTAAACATAATTTTGAAAAATATTGTCGCTAAGTAGGCTTGTTTAATAATGCCAAATACTGAACAAGGAAAGTCAAACACAATCTAAAATGTGCTCTTTTTTTGCTGTTCTTTTGTAATAAAACTCAGCTGATAATAAGCTTAGTTAGCTTTTTAATACTCACTGTTTCCAAAAGACCTTCCAACAATTTTAAACAATAATTTAAGCAGCGTTTCATTTATTGTTAAAAAGTAATTTTGATAAACTACACAAGCAGGGTAAAGAATGTGCTCTTTTCTTGGGAAAGTACGATTAAAAAAAACAAACAAATATCAATGTTGATGCTACAAGGCGCTTGTTGCCTCTAAGGGGCTTCCTTTGCATGTTTGCAGGGGCCACACAGCCTGCACTGTTTTGAGTCAATTTAGAAATCTGTGTTGCCTGGACTACTCTGATAGTGATTGAAGAGAAAAGCTTACTACCTGCTGTATTTTAATCCTGTTGACATAACTGTAAGAGAATAGGCTACATTACATATTTGAAGATTAATAGCAAATTTTCAGTCATCAGAGTTTAAACTTTCACTGGTGGACACTTTCAACAGTTTGTAAAATTGGCCACCAGGTGGTGCAATATGCAAAGATCTGAAACTAAAAGATCCAAATGTGGTGTGAAAGGCCTACCCTACTAACACTTCTGATCATGTGATGAATTAATTGTGTGTATCATGTAGAAAAAATACATAAAAAGGAAGTCCTCATTCTGACAGATCTATGCATACTGGTTGAAAATGATCCATTACAAATGACCATTAGTATATAGGGCAGTGTTGCAGTCAGAAGAGTATCACTGATATCACAGATCTTAAATCACAGACGGACACAAAGTTAGAGTGTTTTGGTAACTTTTATTTTACTAAAAAAAGGGGGGAAAGTTCACATTGACATTTAGCCTCAATATTACAGTATATTGAAATTCTTCTCAAAGGAAGTAAAATACAACATTTTTATTTTATTTTAATCTTATATTAAAAATATCAAATAGTACTGATCTAGCAGTGCTTACAGTATTTTAAGATATGTAGCAGGCTTGATAGCAGAAAGGTTGGCTTTGTACAGAGCAGAGATGGGCTTTTTGCTGGTCTTAGCGAGGGCCTATAGCAGAGACTACCTACCTTTGTGTTACCCAGCCTGGTTTGATTGACAAGCTGAACATGCAATGAGGGCAACTACACAAATCATCCTATAGATTATACCAGTGCAGTAAGACACTTGGAACAGGCTTGCAATGCAACAACAAGAAAAAAAAGCTAAAATGTTCCATTCATTGTGTTTTTTTCCCCAACAACCCTCATGTCACAGAGTGCCCCTTCTCCTCTACAAAGTGATCTGAAATTCATTGGCAGACTTTCTGCTGATTTTTCTTTTAGTACAGCTTACCAGCCATGGACATGGTGCATGAGAAAATCTAAAAATAACATCACTACCTGAATAAACTTCAAAAAACAGACTCCTTAGAGCATTTCTCTAGTTGCACAGAACTGTACAGGCACACATATTATATATATTTAAAATAAATAGGGCTAATTTGGCCAAGACTCACTGGGGAGGGCAGCTCTCTCATGTTTGTCAGCTCAAAGAGCAGGTCACCAGTCATTTACTTAGTAAGACGGTTCCCCAGCCACTTCTAAACCTCACAAGTTCTCATAGTCCCTTAAACACAAACACACACACACACACACACACTCGCTCACTCATATATGTACATCCACATTGTCTCTCACACACCTGGCCTCCTCCACCACATGCACAAAGCCAGAAAGACAGGAAAAGGAAACAAAACAGCCGTTGAACAGAGTTATAAAACATGTAAATGCCATTTTACTGGAATGCCTCTGATCAGGAAAAAAAAAGTGTCACACTGGAGGTTGCGAGTCGACTGGTTTCTGAGATCATTAAAGCCGGAGTCACATCCCTGGACATGATCCTGTGTTGGAGGGCTGTGACCACCAGTACCCCTCACACTACCACCTGCCACCTTTCCCACTGTGGTCCCAGAATGCCGTGCGGTCTTGTCGGTGGGAGGCGGAGGGGTGGGTGGCTGGCTCTGCTCTCCTCATATTATAAACATGACATGACACGTGACTACTAGACAACCAGGAAATCTCCTTCACCACCTCCCTACGTATTCGGCTTCATCGCTTTTCAGGACGGGGGTTGGGGAGATGGTTGATGAGGGCATGTTTGGAGTAGACTGTAGGGGTGTGGGGGAGTAAGAAGGGTGGGGGGTGGGGGCTGTACAGTCGAGACGAGCTGCCTGCTGGGAGGAGAGGTGAGGCAGGAGGACCGAGCGACGGGGACCAAAGGTTCGTATGGAGTCTCTCACTCTCTCGTCTCCAGAGGTCGCCCTGAGGGAGGTGGGTGGGGATTAGACGTCAGTGGAGAAGTACAGTGTGTTGCGCTTCAGTTCGGCAAAGGAGATTGGAGGATGCTGCAGGTAGTAGAGCAGCACCTGGACCTAAGAGAGGACAAAGAGAAAGAGAGATTCGACTTTACAATCATCTTATCCACATTACCCTGGTTGCCTATGTCTCCTGTTTAAATACAGTTTAACTATGTTTTTATGATTCAATTATTAAATATGTAGAACAGATTCTGGCAGACTGTAAACACTTTAAAATGTTGTTGGTACGTCTAGAAAACCAGCTTTATGAAAACAGGTGAATCAGTCTAATGTTTCCCCTCAGTCTGCTCCACTAATTTCCCTTAATCTCTCTTTTAATCAGTTTCATCAGACTGGCACATGTCTGGAAATTGTCGTTTTTGATTGATTGGTTGTTCAATGTTGCGAGAAGCCCACCAGGAAAATATTTCTAGCTTTTAATTGATTATAAAATAAAGATTTTACTACTCAGAGAACTCAGCGAACTTAAAAATATCTAGGAACTGCTGCTACTCTCTTCAATTTTGCTACATGGGTTCTTTTTTGTTAGAATGAGGGACATGTCTCAGTATGAGATTATGATTTGTTCGAGATAATCCAGCGGAAGCATCTTTCAGGGGTGTTTGACATTTTTGTATACTCATGCAATAAACATTTAGAATTTAAATTTGCCCCAATACAAACAGTCAGATTCACTGTAATAGACAGATGGGGCCTCCTGCATGTGCACACTGCCCCCATTTATGATGATTTACTCTGGATGTTGTTCTTGTTTCTGCCAAGAAAAGACATTTGTGCACAGGAAGCTCATCTCTCAGTAGGGCTGAATGGATGTCCTAGAGCCTAAATACAGCTGGGGGAATAGACTGCAGTGACACGGGTCACTTAGCATCGTGGGAGTAAAATTCAACCGGAAAAACATGCGCACAGGCCGTTTACTGCATAAAGTCAGTTGCCCTGTATCAACAATATGTATATTCTCATACACATGCGACTGTAAAGTATATGTAGGTACCTGTGCCATAACGTCGTGTGACCAGATGTCAGAGGCGGAGGTGATGTGCGCCTTCGTGCTCTCTGACTCTGAGGGCCTGAGAAGAGTGGGACCAAACACGGTGGCTAGGTTATGAAGGGACATCTTGTTGATGGGCTCCTTCTCAGCCACCCTGCGGGGGCACACACCAACAGACAGGAACGGGGTTAATGCGACAGTGACGGTCATTATTATTGTCAGCAAAAACTGCGCAGTGGACAGCAAGTACAGCAGATGACTGTGGTTATACTGGGAAGCTGTGAGTGTTATTTTTCTATGGCTGGTGTGTGTGCGTGTGTGTGTACCGTTTGAGGTGCTCCAGCAGAGTGAGGAAGGTCATGAGGTTGGGGTCAGGCAGGGAGCGCAGGAGGTGCATCATGCAGTTCTCCTTGGCAGCCGGGTCTGACAGAGCTGTGGAAGAGAGGAAAAAGATGTCAGATCCAATTATGGCAGGACAGCTTTTAAACTTCAGCCCTTATCTCTTCCAGCTGGGCAACTTTAACCGCCCTGTAAACCTCTATAACGGCCCACTGATGACAAACACACACTTCCTGGCCTAATCTGAAAGTTTTAAGGGGGATGAAAGGTCGCACCTATGCCCTCCATGAAGGCTGGGTAGAGGCGGTCGGTGAGCAGAGGCTCCGGCAGCTCCCTGAAGTACAGCTTGAGCGTTCCTGCGATGGCGTTGATGTCCATGTCGCTCAGCATCACCAGGATGTCTTTGGTATCTACAAGCCAGACAGATTATAAACAGGACACATTATTAGAGGCTCACAATAACTTAGCTGCTCTCTCCTCTTTCCAGGAATGATATCATCTCTAAATAACCCCACGTCCAGAAGGAGACGCAGACGTGCTTCGTAATGACCCAGGGAAAAGAAAGGTGATGGTGGGCTCTGCTCTGATGTAGAAGCAGTTGTGACGGACACTAAGAGGCTCTTGCGCAACAAAACTCTTAAACACTTGACAGCTGCTGCTCCTCATCTCTGTCCTGGCCTCCCTGACTGCCAGTTCTCACAAATTGCCTCCCTACATGACTGTTGGAGCAAGGACCTCACCAATATGACCTCAGTAAGTCAACATCTCAAACTTCCAAACATACTATGGTTGTTGCACACTTTTTGAAATCATATTTCACATTTCATGACCTCAACAGAGAAAATTGAATAACCTGTGCACAGCAAAACAAATACATATTAGTGCTGAGCTTCATGTTTGAAATCAATTTGACAATATTAGTGGGGATATTTTTCTTGCCAATTTTCAATCTCCATATCACAATCATATGTAAAATCTCAAAGTAATCAAATTAATGGCAAATGCAATGAACTGTGTCCCACTGTTAGCAGATACTAGACCCAACCAGAAATAACAGAAATAACCCCCCTGACTAACTGTCTTTAGCTGAGCATTATCTGGACTGTTTTGTACAGTCTTCTTTAATCCTGTTACCTTGGTGAGAGCAAGAGCCTGTGGAAAACTAATCAAAACATTACTAGGAAAAAAGAAAGAAAGAAAAAAGAGCTGGACTGAAGTGAGTCGTGACCAAAGAACCATATTTGAGCCAGTGAATCCTGTGGGGAAATATTTCTCATGCAACAAGACATCACCTCAAAACTTAAGAGCTACTATAATTAAAAATAAAACTTCTAAAGACATTTTTATCACCAGTGAGAAACCTGTGAAAGGATAATTGATTCAAACTATCATCCCAGAAGGAAAATAAGTATGTTTCTGGGTCATTTACTCTACAGTACTACAAAGTACTAATAAAAAAACCTTACTATTTGATCTTCAGACAAATGATAGAAGTCAGAGATCACATAGAGAGACAGTGAGTGAAGTCTTACTGGTGTCAAATGCTAATTTGAGGGCCTGGATATCCGTGGCCACCCCTGAGATCCTGTAGATTCCCACTTCGTCAATCCCCCTCTTCTCCACTTCCTCAATGCACTGGCGGACGATGTAAGGCACCTTGGAGCGCTCCCGCCTGTGGACGTTTACAGGTGAAGTTATACAGATTTGCAACTGTTGACATGTAAACAATTCTGGGTCTTTTTGTAGACTTTTCATGACATCATCAGGTCATCGCCCATTTCAGAACATACTTACTTTGTCACCACATTGATTTTGACTCCAAACACCCCGCTCTGTTTTTTGGACGGCGTCCTCTTCAAACTTAGGTCCCGACTTGTAAACTTCATAGAGAACTCCACTTTAATCTGATGACAGACAAAGAACATAACTGAAGGAAAGTGCATCACAACCTGCTTTCTTCACATGGTGTTTTAAAGCTTTTGAGATTATTAATCATACCTTTGAAGAATTAGCTACAGATACAGTTACATATCTCACATATTCAGGATAATCAATTCAACTTTTTTTTAAAAAAACATTAGAACCCAACAGAATTTAGTTTGTTCACAAAGTTATTAACAGCTCTTCATATGACAACGTTCTTTTTTAAAAGTCAAAATGTCTGTACTTTAGAGGACATCACACTTAATCTAACTAAATCTAACAATATAAACTTAAATCCATCTTTGACTGTCCTGCGGGAATGTAAGGTGATACCAGCACTATTAAGACTGGTGAATAAAGTCATTGTGCAAACAGAAAAGTGGGCCAACCTTACATCATCTTAGCCAAACACAACACAGCTCATCACAGTGCATATGTCATAATCTGAATATCTTTACCCCGTTCATCTCTATGACGTCCATGTGCCAGTTCTTGGACTGAACTGTCTGAGGATCCAGCTGAAAGACACAACAGAGACAGAGAGACATTAGATGATAAGATATTTGACCAAATAAGGGCACATTACTTCATTCATACACAGTTTCTGCATGATAGCATTACGGGAAATGCTAGAATAGATACCTGTACACTCAGAAAGATGAACTTCAGGGTTTTGACTATGTGTTACGAAACCAAAGCAGAGCCACCCAAACACCATTTCAATCACACGCTTTTCCCACATGAATTGTGGAGAATATTTTTAATACAAAATAAGGAAGTAACCAACTCTGTGTTTGTTTTCCCAGACACGCTCTTCCATATTTACATAAACTAAAATCGTGGTGATGGGAAACTCAAACTCGCTCCAAAATATGTTTTTCCGAGCAGTGTTCTAACTCCCAAGAGGCCGACAACTGGTGGGGAAAAGCGTGATTCGCTCTGCTTGAGAGGACAGAGGAGCAGCAGTATGTGTATGTATGGTTCTGAAGAGTCAGAGCTTTTTAAAGTGAATCCACTAACAAGAAAAGGGCTGTTCCCGCCCGGTTTCGAACCGAGGACCTTTCGCGTGTTAGGCGAACGTGATAACCACTACACTACGGGAACTGGCTGACAGCTCTCGCCCCTGCTCGGCATACATCTACTGAGATAGACCTGATCGCGGGAACATCTGTAACCATCTAAATGTGCAGACAAGAAAAGCAAAACTGCAACTGACAAAGTTTAAAGGTGAGAAGGTGTCGGAAGTTCAGCTTTGAACCTCTTGGTGTGTCTAACCTCTGGACCACATCAAAGTCTTAGCTGCAGTTGTTTGGGTTTTGCTGCTTTACAAAAACACCGTCACCAAGTCTACTTCGGGAAAGATTGAAGACACTTATGTTTCCCTCACATGCCCTTGGGCAGTCTCTCGGGATGGGTGGGTGGGGGGTCCGACAAAGGCCCCAGATTTCCTCAAACACTTAGCCTACTTCACCACACACGTTCTGAGAGTCTGGACCAGGCGTCCCATGATGCCCTCTGAGACATGATAGATGGAAATATGTTGTTGTTGTAAGTCTCCTGGAGTCTGTGCTTCGGTGTGTGAGGCCACAACAGTTAATGTCTTTTTTATAGGCTGTTTGAGTGTCTGCACTACACTTATGTCTTTACAACCCGGCGTAGAGACGGACTCAACTTATAATAATGAATGTTAGGTAAGCACACTTCTTCTGTCAGCATTAGGCAGCAGCCATTAAAAGTTCTCAGTGAGAGTATTTCATTACCTCATAAAAAGGCCATTTGGCATCGGTTTCACGCATTCCAATTATCGTTAAAGCCTGTTTTCCCCAGCAGGGTTTGGGTTTGAGATGAGGGACAGGTAATCACTGCAATTGGGTCTTTACACAGTTACTGCCAAGAAAGAGAACTGGGCAAGGATCCAGGACTTACTGCTGATGCCTCGTGTAACCTCCTTCGAAGGAGACTTACAAAAAAAAAAAATTGTTTCTCCAAATGATTTCCTCCCTGTTGCCCTCTGCTAATTTCTAAAAAACCTGATTAAAAATGAATGCATAGGGTTGTAAAAACAAAGAGGGATCCTTTACAGGCAGCGGTTACACTCAGTGACCCCATCTAGAAACTGTATCCTCAACTGGACTCCTTTTTATTAAAAAATACTTCGAGAGGAACTTGGCCCCATTTCCCCCCCTTTCCTTTCCTTTCCTTTCCTTTTCTTTTCTCTCCTTTCCTGGGAAATGAGTTGGTTTAAAGGGATGACTGAGAACAGCTTAGCTAAGGAGGCTGCACGAAGAAAAAACGGTTGAGCTCATGCTAAATATTACACTTCAGAATAAAGAGGGAGATGTCAGGAGAAGGGTTGCGTGATGAGAAACAGGTTTGTTGGAAGTGGATTGTGACTTATGGAGGGAAGTGTCCAGTTGGCTGGTTTGAACAAAGCGGCGAGAGGATTGAAGGTTTTTTATGCTGAGTGGTGGCTCAGCCAGGAAACCAGTGGGAAGAGGGCAGCAGGTAACAGACTAAGAAGGGTTAGGGTTAGGGTTAGGGTTTAGGGTTAGCAGTCTAGATTTCTATTCAAGACCAAAAACACCCAAAATAGAGAAATAAAGCTTGTCACAATAGTCTAAATCTGACAATGTGATAAAATATCATGTTTAGTAAAACAAATAACATTAAAGACCATAGCTTTAGTTGCCTTTCATTACAGTCCAAACAGGCTGAAAAGTACAATGACCAACTTCCTGCTCAAAGGGGATTATAAGCACATGAGCGTCTACAGTATGTATGCGGCTGTGCGCATTCATGCACATGTCAAGGAAAAGATAAAAGTCAAAAATGTGTCATCCTCAGGCTTATATGGTTCTGATTAGGATCGCATCAGTCCTGTGTCAAACCTCTCTTTGTACGGCCGTGAAGACCATCGAGGCTATATGATTAAAGAGAAGCCGGAGCAGACTGCTGACTGCAGCCTGAAGCAAAACATAGAGATACTTCAAATGTAGCGGAGCATTGCATACACCCCATTTGCATGCATTCCAATTGGTGGGCGGCACACTTTTGAAGCCTTTTCTTTATATAGAATACAATAAATAAAAATGTGTGTTTTCGAGGACTCGGCTGGCATGTTGCTCATTGTTTTGTACAGTAAGTACCTCATAATGTAGGTCTGTGCTGCAGGTTTGGGGCTCAGCTGGTTACACTGCTGCCCATTTACTTTCTATGAGTGTATGGTCTACTAAACCTGACCCCTGTATGCTCTCTCGCACACACGCACACACACACACACACACACACACACATATATATACACACACACATCGTCCTCTAATCGCTCTTCTGTGTGTTTGAGCGTATGAAATAAATCAGGGTTGCAACAGGAGGCATGTGGCTGCCATGTGATACGACCCACATATAGGCTCAAGAGAAAAATAGATGGTTGATTTCAGTACGCCTCCCCTGCTCCCGGTTGCCAACCAGAGGACAGGAAGAAATATCACAACCAAACTTCAAAGTCAAGGAAGTACATACAGCCTGTACTCGACCCCGACGCATCTACAGGGACAGAACAAAGCAGATAAGATAAGTCGGGGGTGTTTTGCCACCACATGGTCTTCTTCTTTCCTCGTACAAACAGGAGAACAAGCTGTCGGTTCCCTCTTTCATTATTTACAACAAAGAGAAAAACAGGGACTTGTATAATTTTTATTTGCTTTTCATGCCGGTTTATGAGGCGACATGAGGTGACACAGCCTTCTGAGTGAAAACTGGTTTAGACTGTCAATCTGTTTGAATGCTTTTCAGACATTTGATAACTAAAACTCGAGATTAAACAATGAGTACACTGTTAAAAATGTGGCAAAAAAAAAGTCACAATGCGCTGCTTGTTCTGATCAAATAATAAACTGGTAAGTCATTCACCAGTTTAGCCTCTTTTGTCAACCATTAAACCACTGTATACACATAGAACACTGTTCACAAACAGCCAACAGTGTTGTTGTACATTAAACTTTGGTTCCTTGATTTATTTAGCTCAAAAGAGATTAAAAAAAAGGGCTGTTCCCGCCCGGTTTCGAACCGAGGACCTTTCGCGTGTTAGGCGAACGTGATAACCACTACACTACGGGAACTGGCTAATACCTATCCTCCCCCGCTCTCCAAAAATAATCCCTTCCCTCCTTCGTTGGCGTGAAGTCACACATAAGCCGTTGCGTTGCTGCAGCCTGTATGAGACTGACAGCAACAACAGACTGACACAGCAGGACAGTCAGAGGTCTGCCACCCCCCTCACCCTCCCTCACCCTCCCTCACCCTCCTTTACCCTCCCTCACCCTGTGCTGTTTACATTTCCTACACAACATTTCCTGCACTACAACAGGAGAATAATAGATCCAGGTTCTTCATTTGTTAGAAAAGTCAGCACATGTATTGCCAAGCGGCCTTGCAAGGACCATACATATGTTATAAGAGCATGTTTGGCCTCAGGACCTCTCAGTGTGGTGATCAATCCATCAGAATTTTATACATGGAAGCATTTCTCACAGCTGACAAGCACAAAACACACACCTGTAATATGACCTGTAATATGTGCAAAACTTGAGTTGAGAAATGAATGCTGAAAGTTACAATTACAGAAGATTTACTAGTCTATACATTAAAAAATAAGTCATCTTCATTTAAAAAATTATATTATAAATATCATATTGTCAGCTGCTCAGGGTTCATCTTAGGGTTGTAATGAAATGTGGGTTTGGGTACTTGTTTGTTCTGCACACTGGTTTATGCAGCTCTAAGACAAAAAAATAAAAAATCTAACTACAGGCATTCTGAAATAGAACAAGACGTTTTAAGCTAAAAGTCCATTACTGCAATGAAGTGTAAAGCCCTTAATAATAAAATCCCTACACACTTAATTAGCTGCGCTGGAGAGCTAGTGTATGCTGGTGACAACATTCAAAACACAACTTGATCTTTAGATATGCTAAAATAATGAATTCTATTTAATTTGTCCTTTGTGTTTCATCACATCGCTGTGCTCTGGCTGATTAAATATTCATTCAGCTGTAGAAAGGCTTTTATTAGTCCTTTAATTAGAATGTAGCTCAAACTGCACACTTCCTTGGTTTTAGTAGGATTACAAGAACTGTTTGTGCAATGACTGACTCTCTTTTTTTTTTACCCCGACCTACAGTATCACATCACGCTATAGTATATTTGCTTCATTGTGTACAGGCAACATGACTATTTTTAAACCACATGAGCATAATGTTTATATATGCATCAGTAATAGTGAGCCTCTTTACTCAGCAGCTGCTGATGTCACCGCAGCCATGTGAGGTCTTTGACTCAGTTGCCATGTTGCCTTCTCCCCTCACTTCCTCGTTTGAGCCAATCGGGGCAGGCTTCCAGCCGGCAGAGGGTTGTGATTTGCAGAGTAGTCCTGCATTTCTGCAGGCAGTGTGTGACTCTCTTAGAAGGCCTGTAAACAGCAACACGCAGACACGTACTACACTTATGCAACACGGCCCTGCCTGCAGCCAGAGTGAGTAAGGGCACTGATGCGAACTGAATGGGGGATTAACCCGGCACTTCAGAGCAGAGAAATAGAGAAATATACCTTTAAATTTTGAATTTGAGTCAAACACAAGCACAAACTGCATTGAAGTGCTTATCTGAGATGAAAAAGTGAAGCGTCAGTATAAGCAATGATGTCCGAACAATTTAAGCTACAGTATGGACTCCAGTGGGGTTATTTGAACTCTGACCCTAGCCTAGACGTAAATAAAACTCAATCATATCATTATATTATTTCATCATGTAAAGGAAAAAAAACTAAAACCACACAGGTCTGATAACTTCAGTTTCCATCCAAGGCCGTCAAAGCAACTAAAAGCCACATCGGTGAAGACACAGAGACCAACACTGCTTTGTTCCTCTCCCACACAGGCTAACCACTAAAAAATCTGATTTAATCTAGTGCAGCAGTGACAAAACTCACATATGCTCTCAAGGGACTGGAATCTAAGCCGCATTTTTGTCCTCTGATGAACCCTCATGTTTTTCTTGGGCGGTTTTGGACGGTGGTGTTTTTTTTGCCCGATGTCCGCACGGGAACATTGCGTCGTCATGAGCTAACTCATTACCTGACTGTTCAGCTCGTTTGTGATCTTTGCCACAGCTAA
This sequence comes from Scomber japonicus, assembly GCF_027409825.1. Classification (NCBI taxonomy): domain Eukaryota; kingdom Metazoa; phylum Chordata; class Actinopteri; order Scombriformes; family Scombridae; genus Scomber; species Scomber japonicus. The sequence goes on along the minus strand of NC_070590.1, from coordinate 23,758,958 downwards.
CGGCGTGTACCATTTGTGAGCCATTAGATCATCTCTGTGTATGTTTACTCAGTGGAGTCGGCTGAGTAACTGAGGAAGGATGATGTGTCGCTGTTCCAGCAGGTGCCAGTAAGAGGATGAGAGAGGTCTCGTTTGAGGTCTCTGATGTAACATTCATCAAGTGTTTTTGGTGAGTTTTGATGACTAAGTTGGAGTACTTCCATGAGCTCGAACATCCTGGTTGGTGATTTTATGTTTTAGCTCAGAGGAAAACTTTCAAAAAACAGCTGCAAACCAACAACTATTGAAATGTGCCAAACAAGTCATGAACTGAATGTCCTGTGACTATTTCCCATAATTTTCCCTGTATTCATGTGGTAACCCAGAGTCATCATCTGTGTGTTTCCTTATAAACTCCCCTGTCATTAGCTAAACCCAGACCACCGTTAAGGCATGTGATGAATGTACCAGAAGCCAACATCTCCTAACACCCACCGTCTAATTAGATGATTAATGCCTCGTTGTCAGCCTACTGAGATTAAAGCCACTCTGAATACAGCTGCCTGCACGGCCAGAAGCGATGGGACTGGACTTATCCAAAAAAGGGTCATTCTGGGTATCAACCTGAGGATGCTTTACTGACCTACCACTCCCCTCCTGGAGCTCATTAACCAATCTCAGATCCTGCACACGGGGATGGATTGGGGCCAATAAAGAGCTATGCCCTCCGGCGGGGACAGACAGAGATTTATGTGGCCTATATAAAAGGCCATTAGGGGACTGGCTGGCATTTTAGGCACGCAGGATGAATGAAACCCTAATATCTCATCTGCACTAATCAACATAGTCAAATGGGAGAGCATAATTTCGTACGTGGGTTAAAAATACGGCAGGGCAGGGAGGGCGCAAGAGGTGGGATGAGGGCAGATGACAATGGTTGGATCTGATTCTCTTCCATAGCTAAGCCGGTACGACAGCTCTATTGTTCTCCACACTAAGCTGGCTGAAAGTCTGTGAAGAAAATAAAATGAAAAAACCCAACCTGTCCAGCAAAACAGGTCATCAGCCAAAAAGAACATGATGTTAAACACACGGCTATGAAAACACACAGCAGCGAGAGAGCAACAGCTTCATCATCATTTGTTCCTTTGCCGGGACATTTACAATACCTTACGTCTGGTTCTACTCCAATTAGTGTTCCCAGCCAGCCCCCCACCTTTCCTCCTCCCCTCCTCTTCCTCCCATCTCATCACACCGCATCTTAATTAGGTGCCGCTTTAGGCTGACGGAGTGAGGACAATTCCCCGGTGTGCTTCCCCCCCTACCCCTCACGCATTCTTTTGCATTCCACGATCCTGTCGACACCCTGTGAATAACATGCATGCTGCAGATGCACGCAAAGAGAAAAAAAGGCCTGAAGTCAGCTTCTTCCTTTTAAAATAATGGTTTAAAAATAACGTTTGAAGTCGACCTTCCTCATACTCGGTATATAACAAAGTTTCTTTTAATATTTCTAAGACGATGAGAACATAAATTAAAAAGTGAACCAATTTAAAAAGCAAAAATAAGGCCAGAAATAATAAAAGAAAAAATGTATGTTCACTTGAAGGTGCCAAATTGATGCTTTAAACTAATTATAAAAATAATTTAAAAATATTTAACACGGACTAGTTTTTCCTCCACATTTTTAATTTTCAGACATTTTCTAACAACCTGCCAGCACTGTGCTCTGTTACTGTTCCAAATGATGATGGTATGGGATTGTCCATTATCGCCTCAGCCTTCATCAACGTATCGAGGCAGACATGTAGGGGGGAGGATGGAGGAGGGAGAAGAAAGGGAGAATTGTAGAAAAAGCTGATAGGATCAAAAGGCAACTGAGCTGAGAAAAAAAAAAAACCTGCAGCACAAATTTACTCATAAAAACCTGGCATTCAAAAGCCTCTTTCAACATGAATGAGTGGATGAATGGGACTTCACAGAGCAGTTGAGTGAAGAAGGGGGATTTCTGCGTGGGGCCGAGAGGGATCACGTGGTAACTATAACTGCAAAGCTGACAGATTTAGACAGTGGTGAGATACAGATGGAAAGACACAAACCGCCTTAATCATGTTTGTTGATGTAAAGACGGGGTGATGTGTACGCAAGGAGGAGAGAGATGAATCAATACAGGGACCTGGGGGTCAATGTAGTAAAGTCTGGGCTTAGCATGTAATCCCTGTTTTATCCTACTCAGTATAACCAGTGGTCAGCCTTCCTCAGGCCTCTGTTGAATAATGGAAAGCACTGAAGCAAAGGTTGTGTGCCACCTCTCCACTTGGTTTCTTTGTCCTTTGCAGGTCCGCCTAAACTAGTTTTATTATGCACACAATAAAAATGCTGGCGACGCATTCATGAAGGGGATGCTGAGCACACGTGTGCAAACATACAGTGCAGAAAAAAATGTAAAATCTTGGGCTCATACGTTCACACATTAGTCATAGTTTTAGCTGCATGTGCTGAGCTATGCATAGAATCAGAGCAGGCTCACGTGCTTCAGCTCTATCTTTCATACACAAAAACAGCTGGGAGAAAAGAAGTAGCTCCTTTTTTTTTTTGCTCCTACGCATGACTCACAAATCCAGAACCAGCAGTTTAACTGTGCCATACCAGACCTGTGTGTGTGCGTGTGTGTGTGTGTGTGTGTGTGTGTGTGTGTGTGTGTGTGTGCACCCATCTTTAGGCAACAGATCCCTCCAACACAAGGGTCATTCAGTTCGATCTGAATGTTTTCACCACATGATAATAATGAATGAACCTCAACCATTTAATGGACCATACAGTGATTGCTATGTTTTCCATCTAATTCTAGTCCAGAATTTAAGTGAATTTATAGGGAAAAGCTAAAATTACATCTCTCTAGCTTTTGTTTAACTTAACCATCCACTGACTGCCCCTCATAAAGTGCAAAACCAACGTCACACTGAAAAATTCATACAAACCATGAAATGTCAAGAATTTGAGAGTAACAAGGCAATAAAACACTGTGGTACAAACTGCTGATAATTGGCTACATCCTGAAAAATGTCAAAGTTGAATTAAATCTTCCCCTGGCAGTGCTAATTTCATGAAAAAAACCTCAGATGCTAATGTGTCTGACACATATTTTAGAGGCTATTTGGGATAATTTGTGGAAGAAGAAAAAAATCTGAGCTTGAAATGTCAAAGGGGCATTAGATCAGCTCAGCTCAGAGGATGGTGATACTGAAACAGTGTCTGAACAGCAGGGGGAGCTAAACTGATACTGAAACATTAACCAACCAACACAGTTCAGATAGAAATGCTGTACACTCATCAGTGTACAGGAGGAAGAACAGAGACTGGTGGATGTAGAAATGGCTGATATATAAAGTGGCAGGATTAAAACAATAGGGAGGAGGAAGTTATTATTTAATGATGGTCTCACCCATTAAAGCAACAGTTATTTTTCCTGCTAGCAATTATTCTGTACAGTTCAGCATTCAGGTATGAAATATGACTGCCAAATATCTGTTATCCATTTATCAAAACATCTGGACACACTTGTTTGTGTTGGAGCATCAGTCCACTACACACCCTGATATAGAGAACATTAATTATGTTTTAATGCTGACATCATGCTTGGTAAATATTTACATGTGCATTATCAACTTGATGAGTTATATGAGGATAAAATCATTTAAAGAGCAATATATTTTTTGAGTTAATAGTCGTTGTCTGTCAGTACAGGTCACAGTTTATCCACCTTTTGCTTTAGCGCTACATCGCTGCCTTTACTGCAGTCAATAGACAGATCAGATAAGAGCGATGGTCAACTCTACGCTGAAAGAAAGACACCCGGGGAGAGAGTGCACGCACATGGAGAGTTCCATACTGAGCATAAAAGACACAGAGCAAACAGATGGAGGTGACACAGTGATAAATAGAGGAGAACAAATGAAACGGAGAGAAGATAAAAGAGAGACAACACAGCCTGTGTATGCATGTGACGTGCGTGTATGTGTGAGTGTGAGTGTGCATATGTCAGTCAGAGACCTTTTGTCTGAGCAGCTTGCTGCGGACGCGGCCCCATAGCTTGGCCCCGGTGTTGGTGTGCCTCTTAAGCACAGGGGTCTGTGGCTGGCTGGATATGTTGTGTTGGTTCTGATCCACGCAGCAGTGCTGCTCCAGACGCTCACACACTGAGTTCAAGTTTACATCCGACACCAAGATCTCCGTCATCCCAAAGCCTCTGAATCCCCCCTTCCACCGAACACAGGTGGAGGAAGTACGCCGCTTATAAAGAGGACTAAACCTCTCACTGGATCACTGGAACCAGGTGCTAGAGAGACGCTCCTGACAGAAAGAATTCACCGGCAAAAAAAAAAGTCTAGATGTTCAGTTCAAAAAAGAAAAGAAAGATAAAAGGCAGGAGAACGAGATGCTGCCATGGTCTCCTTGATAAGCCTGGTAATAATTCCACGTTGGTGCCTCTTGCTGTGAGCTCATTCCACAGTCAGCTGCCAACATCTCCTTGCTCGTGCAATCTGACTTCCACAGCGGCAAACACAGATACAGAGCGCTAGAGCGAGGCAGAGAGAGAGTGAGAGAGTGAGAGAGGGAGGGAGAGAGAGAGGAGGGGGGGAGTGAATGAGCTCCCGTTGTCACTGAGCAGCCCTGCTTCTCCAGATGTTGATGGACACACCTCCAGAGAGAGAGAGAGAGAGAGAGAGGAGGGGGGCGGGGAGGAGGCAGCAATAAACAGTCAATGAGAAATGAGAGGAGAGAGAGAGAGAGTGAAAGAGGGAGGGAGGGATGGACTTCTAAATGCTGTACTGTGTTTTGTTCAGCGCTTTGACCCCTTGTCAACCTTTCCCAGAGCTGGTCACTATGCTCATGACGTGAGCAGAGAGGAATGTGATAAGGAGAAAGAGCTGCGTTAAAGAGGGCAGGTAATGAACGATGAATCTGAGAAGAAGCGGAAGGATTCGCTTTTCAGATAAAGTGTCAAAAAAAAGACCAAAAACATTACAGGAGGCTTTAAAAGCTTCTCAAAATGTGACACATTCCTCCTTCCTCCTCCTCACCACTCTCTTACACTTCTCTGATTTCTACCACTCCCCTCCTGCTATGAAGGCACTCACTGTGAATGTGTATATGTGTGTGTGTGTGTGTGTTTTATTCCACTACAATGCTTAACCCTTCTCAGTAAGCCCATGTGTTGACATTGGAAAGTTCACACACACACGCACACGCACACATCCTCTGAGACACGCAGAACGAATCACCATCTTTATTCAACAGGACAGCCTTAAGAGCTGGCTGCTCTTAAAAGGCATATTCCTCTGTATAATGGATCGATAGAGGCTGGGAAGTGTGTGCGTATCTGTGTGTTTATGCCTGTCAAACTCCATCTCCATCCACCATGTCCCATCTCAGTCAAATTAGAGGAGGAAATATTCCACTGGGGGGGGGGGAAAGGTTACAGACAAGACACCAGGCTGCATTTTTTTGAAACCTCGCTACCGGCACGACCGGCTGTCTGGTGGGATGAACGGAGGCTATGATTCAAACTGTGGTGTCTGTGGTAGGTAGACCGATGCCTGCTGATTGTACAGTGATTCATAGAGGGACTCAGATAAGATGAGAAGAGAGGATGTGCTTATTACGCCGTTTCCTTGATCTTGGAAACGGCGGGACGCAGCTGTGTTTACTAGGATGGTGATAATACGCGTAAATACAGTATGAGCTCTTCTCTACTTCATCTGTCTACTCCAACTATACAAATAATGAAAAGAGTGAGTGTGAAAATGAATAAATAATGACTAGGGAGACATTTTCATGCACCTCCTATATTCTCTGAGGACAATAAAAGATCACTAAGGTTATTGATTATTGATACTCTCTACGATGATTTAGTGATTTGTCAATTCCACAGAGTGTAAGTGAAAATATTGTATTGATTGGTTATTTTTAAGTCAACACAGTATCTGAACACCACTTAACAAACCAACCAGAGTCATGATGTGTCTCATGTGAGCTTCAGACAGCAGTAGACAGTTGATACCAGGGTTTGAAACAATGTGTGTTCTGTGGTGAAGATAAAGTGGTGAACAGACAGGAAGGGTGAACAGGACAGTCTGTATGTCTGACTTTGTGACAAACAGCATATGAGAAGAAGGGGGTTGGATTTAGGGGGTTAAGGACCTCAGCTAACCCTCGCCACAGAGTATTTTTAACTCCCAGGGTTCGTAAGTATGAGACATACACACTCCATGCGTCACTTCTTGGAAAGAATGTCTGGGAAAGGCATGTTTTGGAAATGGGAGGAAAAAAAACCCACAGGGGAGACATGAGATATTTTTGGGGCAAGATGAGAGAGAAAGGGAGCACAGAAATAGATAAGATGTATTTGAACTGTGTATATATTCACTGTTATGTATGTCTTTTAGATATTTTTGGTGCAAGAGAGTTCTACTGCCACAGCATCCATCAAAGAGACAGTAACATAAGCATGGATTAAAATAAAAAAAACTGTCCAAATTGAAAACTTCCATGTTGGAAACTCCAGAGGAAAACCATGTGAAAGCTAAAGACTTAACGCATCCATGTAATTGTTTCACTTCAGTCCTGAATTAGACTACATCTCCTTTAAAGGGATGCTCTTTCACTTCAAGACCTGTTGTATGTATGTACCAATACTGTATAAAGTACAGGAACAGCAGAAACAGTGACTTTTACTGAGCCAATGATGAACAATATCTTATGAGAATTGGACACTCATGGATGCTAACCCATCTGTTTAACTAAAAGAGGGTTTCGAGATTGTTGCATCTCTAATTGTTTAGTCTACAATAACAACAAATTCTCATTACAGGTTAAAAAGCTAGAGTGATGTCATTCAACTCATTATTTTGTCTGATAAACAGTCAACAACAAAATGTCTTTAAGCAACTCTTCATTAATGCCTATCAAATTTTTCACTGATCAACTTCTTGGTTGTGGATTAACTTTTGATAGACTGATAGTTTCAGTATCACTGAACCACTGTACAAAAATATGACACAATTTGTATAAGACTAATTTTTTTACAGACTCTACTGATGATATTACTATCCTCTTCCTGCTGTCTCGAGGAGCCAAACTCATCAGCAAACCCTCGATTCCTCCAATTTCTTGCCTCATGTTACTGTCTTTATACTCCTCTATGATTTCTTTTGTATCTTCTCACACAGACACACACACACTGAGATTGATCATTTTTGTTCAACCACATTAAATGTTCAATTTATGAATGAAGACACACACACAGACTGGCGTTACTCCTTAGAGTAACAGCAGCTATTCGGCGTCTATACGAGCGGGTCATCCAGAGTCCAATGCTTCACAACACATCACATCAGCAACATCATTGAGTGAACACACGCATTCACTCCCCCAGCAGAGCGCAATCTGTACATTTATATACATGTATCCAGGTCCCCACTCTCACTTGTGTTAACTCATGCCTTATTTATGGCACTAAAAACATGCTTACATACTATAAATGCAGACATGTTAACAAAGAATACTGTTGATTTCTCCAGAAGCTGCACAAAGACCGCCACAGTTCCTTAAAACCCACATTTACTCCAAATGTGAACTTTAAATGGGAAATAATAACTGGGAAACGTTTTGCCAGAATAATATTTGTCTGAATCTTGTTGAAACCAAACTATTTAAGCTCTGTGGTTTGGTTGGTCAGATGGGTTTTACTGTGCGTGAGATGAGTGGAATAATGGCCCCCTTATTTTCCTAAAAGTCCCACTTGTAGATAAAAATCCATTGCAGAGATAAAATGCACTGTACAGTCTAAGAGAGGATGAACTGTGTGGGGCCTTGAGCTTGTGAGATACGAACTGAGGAAAGATGCGAGCAGGGAAGGAAGAGGAGGAGGAGGGAGTTCAACAGGGAGATAAGATTAAGACTTCTTGTGGGAATGAGAGGCTGCATGAAAGAAAAAAAGAGTAATTAGTAAAAGTGGTAATCTGTGAGGTGGTTTTGGTGCTGAGCCTTCATTGTTGTGGTGTGAAGTGCTGTCAGCTCGTCTTTTTCTGATAACTTTCCAATTTTTCTCTCTATTATACTTTTTCTTTGGTCCTTTTTGACAATGTGGGTCATACAAACTAATCAATTCTTCTTATAATTCATCATTCTTCTATTTTTCTTTCACAAACTGCTTTTTCTGCTGGAAATCTGCACCAGAGCTCCATTAAACAACTTACTTGACAACTGTTTTTTCCAAGATGAAGGTAAAAATCACAATGTGAAAAGGTGAAGGAGCAGATGGTTCAGCCCTGAGTGCCTATGCTCAGACATCAGGGCTAGTCCCGGCTCTTAATTATAGATGGGCTGGGTGGCTCAGCCCCTCGTAAAGCCGCTCCATATGACCAGACAAAAAGGGGGGGGGGGAGTGTTAAACCAGGTCTTGGTTTCCACTCCAAACTCCATCTGGGGCTGCAGCCGCTCCCTGGCGAGCGCCGTGAGATTCTGTCGATTCTGCGATTCTGCAGCCTCCGCTCCTGCAGGATTCAGCAGTGCTCTGCCAATCACAGACACCGTCATGAGCCCGAGATGAATTAATGATCAATTTAACGGCTACAGCACTCCGACATGAATATGGAGCATGCTCTGAGTTCAGGACTGGCAAATGAACATGGGATGCTCCTGACTCTCCTGTAATGTAGCCAGTCTGGTGTTTTAGCGTGTTTATCATGTGGCCTATGAGCAGATGGCAGATGTCTTGAGAATGTTGTACACCTGGCTGAAAAACACCTTCCAGGAAATGTTTGGTGGTTGACCTTCACTGTACTCCCCCACACGCTCTGTGTGTGTGTGTGAGGTCTACAATGATAACTTGTTCATGAATCCCATCCTAAGTTATTGCTGGAATATTGCATAACATGATCCTGCAATTACAAGTCCAGATTTTTGAATAGGAAGCTGCGGAGTTGCTCCCCTCACAGCAAGATGGTCCTGGGCTCAAATCCAGCTTCCGACTGGAGCTGCTCAGTTTAGAATTTGCATGTCTTGTCCTGCCTGACCTGACCTGTAGTAGCTGGTATGTTCAATTGTTAAAAGGAGTATTTGAACATGATGTGTATTAACATAAAGAGATTTTGCAAAAATGCCAAAATATTCCTTTAATACAAAAAAATAGCATTTCAGTGTGTATTTATATAAATCTAACAGTTTTGCAGCTTGTTTTAAATCATGTGTTTTAAGGAGGGCATATATGGTTTATTACATGTTGAGATCTGAAGGCACTTGTGTCCGGAGCAGCATTCACAGCATGCATTCGTATTCCTGGCCTAAGCTCTGTAAAGTTCTTACTGTAAGTCCCTGTGAAGCTGCTAACGGTGGAACAAAGGCGATCATTTGGGGCTTGGGCATTGAAAAATGATGAAATCAAAAGAAAGGGGGACGGCCGCCGGCTTGTTTGACTTACTCATCAAAATGATAAAGTGCTGTGTTTTCATCATGTGCGTATCTTCGAGGCCTGAGATTGGTTGACACGATGGGGCTGGGTGACATCAATAGCCGTGAGCCGCGTCGTAAGCGGATAATTCAATCAGATTTAATTGGAACGGTCTCTATAAGTATGTTTACGAGATGACCCGCTCCACCTCTTTGATCTCTCCTGCTGCTTTCACTGGAGCTTAAGCGAGAGGAAGGGGAAACACAGCAAAAAGGAGCTGTGTGAATGTGTGTATGTGAAGGGGGAGCTTTCAAGGGAGGGTCCTTGAGGGTACTGTGTGAGTGCTAAGATGGGAGTGGAGAGGTAGGAGGGGGTTTGGCAGGGTGGGAAATCACAGCCTTAGGGTGCTCCACAGATTATTCCTTCTCCTCTTTCATCTGCGCCGTTGGGGGGCATCTTCCTCCGATTAACCGCTCCATCACTTATTAAGCACTTTGGAACAAAAGTGGGGAGTGAGGAGTGAGGAGGGAAGAAAAGACAAGGAGCTAAGGGAAGGTTTCATTAGCATGTAGCTTGTGTCTGTGTTGTTGGGTGTGGTTGGATGAGAGGAGAAGAGAAGCATGTGAGTGCCCTCTTAAAAAACAGAGAGTGAGGTGGAAAAAACAAAACGTTCAGGATATGAAAAGATATGAATAGAGCCTGCTATTTTAAACCATCCACAAATCAGCAGAAAATCCTTTTAAAACTGGTGTTCCCTTCACTGAAGCGTAATTTTGTTAGTCTGATCAGTAAACGTGGATGCAGGGAAGCACAGAGAGATAAAATGAGGGAAAGGAAACCAAGTCAAAAAAGAAAGAGGCTGAGAAGCAGAGTGATGCAAGAGCAAATGTTGAAACAGCAATGCTGCAGGTTCTGCACGATAAACCTGCATCCAAACAATGAGGTCACACTCTGTATACATGATGTTTTTCACAGATTTTCCTTTTAGTGACTCATGTACTTCCCCTCAGTTTGTTGTCATCACCAACTTTAATATATTTTCATAATCTAATCTCATTTAAGTCACTTTGATGCATACTCACTGCTGATCACTCAAATTGTGAAACACAACTATTTAAATGTGTCGTTCCTTGGCTCAATTGGTTCACCAAACAGCAGTGGAGGTAATTACAGCTCATCAACATAGAGAACTTTCTTTAATTACAGCTGATCCACCCGTCCCTGGCAAATATAACAGGATAGAATCTGAGCCGAGATATAACTTGAGTTGGCTTTGAATAAACAGCCATGACTCGAAATAGAGTTAAAGCTGCATGAGGCAAATTTGCATTTTTGAAACCCCGAGTGGTGGTGCAGAATAACTTTTTTTAGAATTTTTGAAAGTTTTGACTTCATAACTCATAAAGCACCATAACATTAAGTACGTTTCTGGGTCTATTTTTTTTCCTCTGCGAGTGGAAGAGGAGGAGGAGATTGTGATAAGAAATCTTTCCATAGCAGGTTTATCCATCATTTCTGCCTCCAGGTTTTTCTGGACTTTGCTTTCACCTGCTGGATTTTGCTGTCCAGTTTAGATTTGTTATTTCCTGTGCACAAGATTTCCAGCTGGTGTCATACATTAGCTGGTAACAGTTTATCTGTGTAAATAGGGCAAAGCTGAGAAGCAGGTCTCAAGGGAAGGGAGAGGGTGACACATCCTTCATACCAAACTCACGCAGCATTAAACTATCCTGGCCTTAAGTGCGTTGTAGATGTGAACCCACTGCGCTGAAGCTGTGATCATGCCCTCTGGTTGACTAGGGGACAAGGCTGGGTTACATCTGAACAGTGTGACCCAATTCCAGTGATGAAGAGAGTGTGGCTTTGCAGGACGACAACGCTGCTGCTGGCCTGCTTGAATAATTCACTCTGGAGAATATAGTCAGGGCTGACTAGACGCAGCCACCTGGAAGATTACACGAACAGGCAGGAGGGAGGTGGAACTGACGGAGAGACGAAGAGGTGAGCGGATGAATGACATAAGCTGAGACTAGCAAGTATTACACAACAGAGGCTTACGGTAAAAGGAAACATTTTTCAGTATGATTGTCTAAATGTTAAGAAGGAGGCAGATAAAGGGTTTTACTATTCCTTTAAGCAGAGCACTTATAAAAAACAGAGAATGTACTGCATGGCTTGCAATTTCATGGTTACAGAAAGAGGGTGGCAAGAAGAAACACACCATCCCAGAAGTGTGGTGAAGGGCTGGAGGAGTATTCATCCCAAAGGAAAAGGTTGTCTCAAATATCGACAAATTCAGGCACATCATTCTCTTGAATATTGAAGTAAAGATTTTCTTTTGCATCATTGCTCAAAGGATGACAACTGAACTGAAACAGAACAACCTGATTGACATATTGGTGCAGAAAGCCAGTACACCAGACTCCCCCAGACTGCTTAGAACACACAAACATGATATGGTACCAGATTCAAGAGATCTGCATGCCTTATTCCTTGATTTAGCCAATGCTTTTGGAACCATCCCACACTTTGATTTCTCCCATGTGCCGACAACAATGACAAACCTGGTCAGAAACTACTTCTAAGATCTGCAGTTCTGTCTCACAACACTACAGAAAGCCACCAGTTCAATATTGGAGGCTGCAGAGTGTAGCAGCAGCTGTCTTTGGCTGAAAAGAAAGGTTTCGATCTGGGCTGCAGGGAGATCATCAATCTATAGGACACCTGGGATGACAGACTTTGCCATTGAGCCCTCCAGAGTAGAAGAATGTCCACCTGAAGACCCCAATGAAGTGACTACTGCCACTCAAGAAATTATTTATATTGTAAGGGATATTTACAAGTCCTATGAGCTCAACTCTAAATTATTATCAGCACAAAATGTGACTGAGGTGGTGCAATCTCTAGACGAAGAACCTTAATGAAGGAGTAAAAATCAAAGATCATCAAAAAATCTGTTTTGTAAGCTCTGACATTTTCTTCTCCAGCAAAACTGGGTCAGCTCTTCTGTTAACTAATTCACAACACCTTCCACACCCTTCCACACCCCCTCCTTTTTTTCACCAATAAAGTAAAAAAGAAAGCAGTGCAGGGTCAAAGCCTTATTAGAAGCCATCAACATGTAAGTGGAGAATCAATTAATCAATCAATGGAGACTTCAGCAGTGTCAGCTCCCAGCAAGCATCCTGATGATGGGTTGTTATAAGTCTTTGTGTAACAGTGTTAGCAGTTTGGCCACAGAAAAGCACCTCAGGCTAAATGCTGATGTACCACACTGTCTCTATGTCTCATCTCCTCCTCTCCTTCACTCTGCTTTGAGCCTCCATCTTTCTTCCATCTGATTCACAATAAAGAAGACAGATTAGAAACTAATAGTGTTTTCCACTAGTGATCGATACCAAGCAACTTGTGGCAGGATTAGCGAGGCAGAAAACAGTGGTTTCTGTCTAACACGGCTGGCTAAGTGAAGTAGTATCAGGTTACACTGGAGGAAGAGGAGAAGATGCAAGTAGGCAGAGATGCAATCAACCCAAGTAACTCCTCCACAGCTCCTGGAACAGACACACGCACACAGACAGTACACATCGCTCTCCTGGCTATTATACAACCCACATTACATAATTTAACCAATGTGCGACTCTGTGAAATAGACTTTTGAGGTGCCCTCCCTCATAAACACCCACTCAGGCTCTTTGAAAGCAGGACCAGCAAAAAGGAACAGGTACACAGCTAGCTCCCCCATTGGATCAACATATTTCATGCTTCTGCCAGGGACGCTTTTTAAATAGATTGCTCAAATGAATTCATCACAACACGACGGTTATGCAACAGGCTGTTTGAAAGTGAAGCGATGCTTGGAGTGCACTCGTCGCCTGAGAAACACAGAGACGGAGAGAGCGATGTTGTTCTCCAAGGTTGCTTAAACTTAATTTAATTGTGGGGTATTGTGAAGTGGCTAATTTCACATTGTGCATCACTCAAGTTTTATCTACTCAAGTAAACTTATACAATAGTCAAGGGACTCAACTTTACTCCTCTCCAGAAATTTAACATTCCTTCATGTGTGAAATAAGAGGCAGAAGATCAAGTTGAACTACTTTGATCCTTGATCTATTACATATGGTGTCAGTCTGCTTGGCAGAACCAGAACTGGATTTGGCGCGAGATAATCTAAATGTTATATCTCAATGTCTACACAGCTGACAAGTTCAAAACAGCCTCCATAGTCTGAAGGGACTTTGGAAACATTTCCTCCACATGAAAACAATTACATCATCATTAGCCTAATGTGTGGTGGCAACAGGGGCCCGATACAGGAGGTCAGACATTTAAGAAGCCAATAAAAAAGGAGATTTGCTATTAACAGCCAGGAGATTGAGAGAGAATTTAATAATTGCGTGAGGCTACCTAATAGCCATCATTGTGACATGTTTACCTCATTTGAACTCATTAGAGCATGTTTATATCTACCAAGTGAGGAATGCTTTGTGTGATTAGCAAAGATAAACACCTGTCAAGTCTGCCTGCACATTCTGCACATCTACAGTACTAATGGGAAAGAACTGCATTGTCCTCTGTGGTTGCAGATAGTAAAGAAAAATGTTTGATCTGATTTAATAAAGCTTTTGTTCTGGACAAGCTGTTTTCAAGTATGGGAGGGGTTTCCGATATTTACTGATAAAAAAATGAAAGAACAAATTAGATAAAGATTTCTGCCATTAGTCCACCAGAGAGGTCAGAGTTTATGCAGCCTGCGCAGTCCCAGCAGGAAACGAGCAGTATTCCTCCCTTGCCCTGGGACAGGAAGTCATAAAGCAGGATCAAACGGCTGGCACTGCTCATGGTGCTGCCATATGAACAACGAAATGTCATGGGAAGTCTTGGAGTTTGGAGCGCTAACGATGACCCAAAGCCTCTGCAATAACCCAAGTTATGAAATCTTGATCCATCGAAGGTATCTGGATGTTTGCCGAGTTCTGTACGTGGAGCTGAAAACTTTTAAAACTGCTGAGTCAGAAGGTTCTCTCAGTACTACGCTACCTTGGCTGCCTAGTTTCTTGTTACATTTACATTAAACATGGAGAGGCTGTGTCCCTCTCAGGTTAGTGGAGTGGAAGGAATATGGAAAGGTCATCAGGACTTGCTGAAATGTGAAGATAGAGGAAAACAAACACCGAAGCACGAAGGTTTGAGCCATGACCTGAAACTACTGAACCTTATGAGTAAGGACAGAATAAAAAGCCTTACAGTATTTATATTTATGAGTACTTCTTAACTTTTCCACTTTAGACTGAAACATTTTAATCCTGCAGGATAATCACCTGCCAGCTACTTAATAGTTTGAGCTATTTATTTGCTTTTGACCCAATGTACCGTTTGTTATGTTTAGATATGAATCTGAGCATCATAAACCAAATCCCCACTGCTGTTCATCATCTCATGCTTACATTAGGTTCACAGATCACAGTCTAGATAAAGACTACAGGCTTAATGCACTATTTTAAGGATTTTGCATTGACTTTAAAATCTCCATACAAAGCCTGGGAAGAAAGCACGCTATTAATACGTGTATTTCCCTCAGCCAGCACTTTTTTTCCCGTCCACTCATTTGTCTCTCTGTCTGCTGGGCAAATTCGGCGTGCATGTTTGTGGCTATAGGGGGGCTTTCTCTCTTGTCTCACCCGTGAAGATCACTACAGGAGCTGAGCAGATGCCTGCGAAACATCCCCGCCTTCGTGCAAAAGCAGCACGCAGCAACCCAAAAATAACAGCTGCGGTACCTCGAAGCTACTGATTAAGAGTCAGCTACTGTTTCATCTTCATATGGTCTGCAGGAAACACAAGTTAAACGCTCAGTATCAACCGAATCATGACTTGGCGCGAACCGTGTCTACAGTAATTATGGTATGTATCTCAAGTCACCTAGTGTGTTTGTCGATAACAGCTGATGTAGCAGCATATTTCAACACCTTTTTATATTTAAATGATGTCTAAAAATGTCCACTATCTCAAAGAAGACAGGTGGTGAAAAACAAACAGAAAAATGGAGGTAACATTTCAATTTGACCGCTAAAATTACTGACAGCATCCTTTTTTTACTAACTTGCAACTAGCTGAAGCATTGTTTACCTCCACCAAGCAGAGTCCTGTTGGTGCTTTCACTCAGTGTGTGAGCTGCTGGGGCTTTAGAGGCCAGGCAGAGCACATATAGACAGATCTGACAGCTTACTGAAGCATACACATACACACACGCAGATATAGAAGAACTTCAACAAAGACTGCGAGGCTTGAGGACAAAGAGCATCCATGAATGTTAATACGGTTCTTGGCGGATGGCAGGGGTGAAGCTCATCTTTCAAAAATTATTGGAATTTTTCAGCCGGGGATGTCAATGAACAACACAGCAGCAATGTGACTGGAAAATAGCAGACATGCAATATGAAAAACCCCATGTGACCGTGATGGACGGAGCAGTTGCTGTTTTTCTCCTGTTTCTCCTGATTAGTCATTATATCTGAACTAGATTGTGAATGTTTTACAAAGCTTCTCCTTTTTACTGGAGGTAGTAGAACGGAAATCCAGGATGTCAGTAATCTCTCTGACACTCTATACTGCCTGACAGATTCTCACGGACACTTCTGGAGAAACGTTTTAGAAGTGAAACTCTACACAGTAGTCAGGATGTTGCGGGGCAGTGTGGTGAACGGGGAGATCGCCCTTACAATCCCTGCAATGATCCACCGAGCTAGAATTGTGTTTACTTGAAGCATAGCACAGCAAAGTACTTTTGGATCAATGCCTCTACTATTCAGTATAACGCAAAAAGGCATTCTGCCACAGCTATAATTTCATTTTTCCTGGTATGGACAGCTACCCCCACTGTGCTGTCTATCTATCTACAATTCCTAGAAGAAAACAAACCTAATGCAGGCCCCACTACAGATAAACCACCCTGCATAATGAGGTGCAGAACCACAGCGGGCGAATACTTGCTCAATCTCAGACCCCAGCTATGGCCATGTGGAAAGCATCGAAGTTCCTGCACAATTATCACATCTAAACGGCCGAGGAGAGCGTTCGAACAAAGTGGCATTCAAGCAAACTCAACAGCTACATAACTGTCCAAACCGATCACTGGATTCCCCAAGAGTGCTGCGGCTTCAAAAACAAAAGCGGGCCAGAGCTACAGATGGATATCTATTGCGTCTCACCGATGTAGGAACAGCTCTGGTCCCCCGACTGGCCACTTGAAAGGAAGATCGGGCTCTCCATGCTGGGACACTGTGTGGTGCTGAGGCCCATTTACTTTAATGTGTGCGGAGAGGCTGCCAACAACAACATAAGTGCAAGGGAGGCAGAGTTGGAGAAAGTATTCTGGTCTCGCAGGGTTTTTTGGGGATAAAAAGACAGAAGCACATCTGGTGGTCAGAGACTTGGTTCTGGCAGTGATGTGAAATCTTATTAAGATAGAAAAGACTGAAAGGCAGAGCGAGGGCTGAGGGATGTCTCTGCAGAGATGTACCAACAGTCAACTGAGGACGAAGGAGGAAGGTGTGCAGAGGAGAGGGGGGATTGCTTTAAAGAACTGGTTTGATATTTTGGGAAATTTAGTTATTTTTTGTCTTGTTGAGACTTAGATGAGAAGTGATGTATTACTCTTGTATCAAATTGTTAAATGTAAGACTACAACCAACTTTTTATACGTTTTTGTACAGATTCAACCAAAAGATGTGTTAATTAATGTGATTCAGAGGTGCTGGTAGGTGGATTTTGTTACCTACAGACAGTCTTTCCAGTCTTTATGCTAATGTAAGCTATTAGTCTGCTTGCTGCGGCTTCATATTTACCGTACAGATATGAGACTGGTGGTATTAATATTCATATCTAATTCTCAGCAAACAAAGAGAATAAGGTTGTTTCCCAAAATGTCAAACTACTATTTACAAAGCAGCTAATTTATGTCTATTCAGAGCTCGTATCTCAAGTTTTCTTGTTATAAAGCAGAAACATGAGTCAATTGTAAAAAAAATAATGATACTTATGCCCCCCAAAACACCAGTTGTCAATGTACCTTGCATGATTTATATTCCTTACTCTATATGCCACAGATTTGACATAACACCTAATAATTTTAATATATATTATCATAACTTGAATGCAATCCTAAAAGTGTAGGTAAAGCCCTGGTAGTAGATCAGACATTAAGAGCACATTTCCAGTCTGTATGGAGGCACGCTCTTGTGGCGGAGAAGTTTTTGTGGTCACACACAGAGGACACTTCTGCATCGACTGGGGTCCTCACAAACCCACAGCTGAGGTGAAACCTAGTCGATCCATGGGTTGAGCCTCGCAGCGCGCTGGCAGGCAGAGCGGAGCATGAAATGAGCTTTACCCCTCAGAGAGTCTGACTGGGACCGTGATTAGAGGGAACGAGGTGAATCTCATCCCCCAATGTCATCTGTTGTCAATAAATCCACAGCTTGAGAGCGGCGAAAGGAGGTGTGTGTGTTTGTGTGTCAGGTTTTATTTTGTAAATCTGAAGAAAGAAAAAGAAAAAGCACAGTGGATCGAGGAGAACAGCCTAAATTAAACCTGGAATGTCGCAGGATACAAATAAAGAAAAACTGTGATTGCAGACAAACCACATAGGCGGGAACACAGGGTGGAGTTAAATCAAACGAATTAGATTTCTCTGTGATATTGAATACAACAAACAGTATTTTGTTGCCATGTGTTGGTCTGCTAGCAGTAGTCTCATCACATGAAAACTGGATGAAATTTGATTGTTGTAAACACAGCAGAGTGACTGACGGCGACGAGTTGGGCCGTCAACCAAAAGGTCTGCTTGTCATTATTATTACGACTACTTCTAGCTTCTCTATGTGCTCTCCAGTCCAAGAGCAGAGTCTCTGTATTATTGTCTTCAAATCTCAGGCGCCAATGCTACGTATTTAGCAGCTGAAACAATAAAAGAGGCGATGGGAAATTTTAATAACAGGCCATTTAACCGATCCTGATGGTCAAAATGGGAACATCAAGCTCTTGTGGCTCTCGGTTTCTCTCACGGTTTTATCTGAATGTACTATTGCCATCCACTGTGTTCAAATGTGACACTCTTTGTAATATCTAACCTCCTCCACCCCCACCACCACCACCACCCTTCAGACTGTTTCCAATTATTTCTGAGCCCCCCCAACTCTTCCATGAGACTAAAGGGCGGTAGTAAATGTGAGAAGGGATTCACTTCTGCCTCTCTGGAGAGCATTTCATTTCTCTGACTCTGATGAGCTCCTTTGTTCTCGCTTTAACTCTCAGCTTCACATAATTGGCCACCATCTGGGGCTCTTGTTCCTATTCTTTTCCTCTCATGTGTCCCTCTAACCGCCCTCTCCACGTGTGCCGCATATGCATGTTCGGGGTAGGAAATCGTACATCTGTTATCAATCTCTTACACTTTCTCGAAAGATTATGTAACGTTATAATGAGGACCAATTACCGAGCCGGCTTGTCCTCGACATCTCGGAGGTTCATCCATTACTTTATGGAGAGGATTGTGTTTGTTTTCTGCTGTAAAAACAGAGAGGTACAAAAGGGATGGCAAGGGAAAAAGGGAGTGATGTGAAGGAGGTCACAGAGATCTTTTGGCCTTTAAATAGCAATTTGTTTTTGTTGAGTCCTCAGTCATCAGACGGCTACAGCAAAGCGTTTCTGCTTTACTCTTCCTACACAGTTCATTCTTTTTTATCCTTGGCGGAATCAAAAGTGTCTGTCCAACGCCTCCGACTCAATGCTGAGATTTTAAACATTCCTGGCATCCTGTTAGATTCTGAATTTATTGTATTTATTTTATACTATTAGAAAGGCCTAAAACTGCTGGTTTAGTTGAAGTTCTCAGTGACAAAACCCAGGATACCAACAATAACTACAAGTTCTAACATCTTTAAGAATATGACAAAAATCAAGCTTTTTACTCCCAGTCTATACCATCTGAATAAACCCCCCAAAAAGGCCTCTAGCTGGACCAATGTGTCTTTCTTTGTCTCCTCAATCACAACCGAGATTCAGCAGGTTAGGGGTTTTTGCTGTTCTGCTCAAAAAAAGGGGGGAAAAAGTGTGCATCTGCAAGTTTGCATGATCTAAGAAAGCTTACAGGACTCCATGTAGTTATTTAGGGCATGCATATCCCTAGTGGAGGGGAGTGGATGTTTTTAAGTGGGAACAAAGGCTGTCTAAGTGAGGGGTTGTGACGGAGGAGATTCTTTGTGGGGAGATGACTGGGGAAGACTGCAAATCCATCAAAACACTGCTTTCAGCTCCACTGATCAAGGGTCATTTGATGAGGAAGTCGGCTTAATTGGGACTCATCAATAAAAAATGTAAAAAAGCACCATATGCTGAAACACACAGACTATGAGGGATGAGCCTCATTAAAAATCATAGTGGAAAATCTGTTTAAGAAACTTAAAGAATAAAATAAGTGGATTTAGGAGTAAACAAGCAATGGGAACTTTGTTATTGAATGAATGTATATACGCCATTAATCTGCAACCCCCACCCCAATACACACACCTAGCCAGACAAAGGAGACACAAGCTAATAACCATCAGGTAATGTGGCAGACTGAAGTTATTGATATCATTTACAATACATTAGCCCATCACCCCTTTGTGTGTGTGTGTGTGTGTGTGTATGTGTGTGTATGTGTGTGTGAGTGTGTGTGTTTCCCCAGGGGGGCTGAACATACATAGCAGAGTCCCATCTGTTAGTGATGCTGACACACACGTGTGTGTGTGTGTGTGTGCGTGTGCGTGTGTGATGTGTGCGTGTGTGTATGTGTATGTATGGCTGCAGGGGTTGTGCGGTGTGGAAACATGACAGATCACAGCCCTAAATGACAGGGGGCAGAAACAAAATAGATGACACCATCTATTAGACAATAATTTATGTTAATACCCACACACTGGAACATGAACACACACACAAACCCTCATTAAAACCTCTGAGCTCGATGTTCAAAGCAAATATTACATGAAATACAACCACCCTGAATGCCCCAGAGGCAAAACATTCTTCACAAAAATAATCAGTAGGGTAAGAGAAAAGGAAAGATAATAATTATTTTGCTGCCCTCAGTGTTCATTTTTGCCACGCTGCATCAGAATCTAGAGATTATTTGTTTACATGACCATAAAATATAAAGAAGCCTGAAAATCTGTTAGCAGATTTTCTCTTTGTGCTTATTTTGTTGCCAATTTCTCCATCTGCTAACAAATATCTTTACATTTTTTCCCTGTTAACATTGTCTTCACTGTTTATACACATTGTACATATTTCTAAACACAACCACCAGGCTAAATTTCATCCGTATTACAGCCTGATGTTGGCTTTATGTTCAAACGAGTGCTGAGAGATTGGGTCCGAGCGTGAGGCCTGCACTTTCCACGCTGGCTCGGTGCCATTGGTCCACGAGCTTCAACACTAATTCTCCAGATGGCCGGTCGGCTATTAGCCCAAACAATGCCGCTTTCGCCCATAAAACCTTCATGTCGTATGTAAATGTCAAACTTTTGCATCTAATGCTTTGTGAAGAGGACAGGCTCTGGCTCTTAAGTGGGAATGAGAGTGCTGATAGACGCTCGCCTCAAACTTTACAACCCCTTTGCACCAGTACTTTTACAGTAAGGCCAGCTAATGCGTGCCCTCCTATCCTGATCCAGAGCTGCCAGGAACAAACAACTTCAACGCCCCTTCCTCTTTTACCTCCTAATGCCCAATTTCTCTGGCTCCCATTATCTTCGGGAAACCGTTCAAAACTATTAGGTTACAGATTGGTGAGGGGGTTGACATGCGCTCACCCCTGAATATAAACCAATAAAAACATCCCCTGCAGTGGTGCAGAAGCAGAGGGAGGTGCATGGGTTTCAGGGGCGATAGCAGGGGGTTCGAAGATTGAGGTGGCGATTATAGGGTCATCAGATGCGATAAAACTCAGTAACAAACTACATACTGTACAGGATAGGACACTGCAGAGTTCCTCCATAGACACACAGTATAAGACAGTACACATGACGTTGGCTGTTATCTCTCAACAGTTTGGATGCAATGTGCTGATTGCTCTGAGAGAGAAACCAAAAATGTAACAGTAAAGCCTTGACAAACACCTAACCTACCCCGGGATCCATTTCCTCTTCCTAACCAGCCCTCGACAATGTGACAGCGGCCAGACTAAACGATTTCAAGGGTGCTGGTGGGTGTATGGGAGACAACACACTCTTCCCCTGATAAGACAAGAAATAAAAGCCTGGAGAGTTGAGCCCAGGGGAGGCTGGGACGGGGTGTGCGAGGGTTGAGTTACGAGATGAAAGCATTGCTGAGGCTGGGTGATATGATGCATTTCTGCTACACAAAACACAGAGGCTGTTAACCTAAACAGTTACGTAACTGGTCCTCTGAAGACAAGTATTAGAAGCTACAGGCGACACATAAGAGTCACTTGGGAGACCCAGGAGATTGTTTGCACTTTGCACTCCAGTCTAGAACTCAGTGTCCTTAATAGCAAGACTGAACACAATCCAAACAAGTAGTGATGGCAGTGACATCTCTCTAAAGTAAAATCAGAAATCAACATGAAGGTCTAATGCTGAGGAGTTTGTAATTAAAAAAACATCCTTTAAAAAAAATTAGAGTTGAGGTCTGATAGTAAGTGAGGTCTGGTTATAATTAAGGTCACATTGTGTGTACAGACAGTTTTTTAAGCCAGAGGACAATCAATGGTTAAAGAGCAGAAGTATCAATGACAACATGCCCAAGAAATTATACACCAGAGGCAACGCTTTCATTTAACTAGCAAACTTAAGGGCTGATACTAATCAATTTTCCAAATGAATCCATTTGTGTTGCCGGTTTGAAAGACAGGGGGAGTGTGACCCCGACATTGTTGTCATTTAGGGTGGATTAACAGAGCGACCTCTGAGATCAGAGGTTATCTGCTCGGGGACGTCACTGGGAGACAGGCTGGAAATAAATGGTGGTATTTTGCCTGTGGACAAGTGACTAAATCAAGCTAACATTAGTGCACTGCTGCAGAACTTCTACTGCTGCCTCTCTGTTGTGTTTTTTCTGTGTGTGTGTGTGTGTGTGTGTGTGTGTGTGTGTGTGTGTGTGTGTGTGTGTGTGTGTGTGTGTGTGTGTGTGTGTTCTCTGGTGGACGTTACAAACTCTAAAGAATTTTACAACAAACCAAACAAACCTTTCCATAATATAATTCCTGCCAATAAAAGCATATCATCAACAGTAAAGACTGTATCAAAAATCCAGTGGCTTTCCTTGGTCACTATTACAATAAAATCATGGTCTTCTGATGACAGAGGCGATCAACTTTCTCATCAGTACAAAGTGAAGTAACAGCAGTGTGTAGGAAAAAAGAAAACTTCCAGCCCAATATGCCCATCTACGGTCAGTCAGTATTCCACAAGCCTGTTAAATAAATCAGAGGGTCTCCAGGGAGGAAAGCAAAACACCGAAGGGTCCTTCTATACTCAGCTTCACCAGGAAAGCAAACAGTTTGCCTCCAAGTGAAAGTCTCTTTCAGTATGCACTCTGTACTGTACGGTTAACTGATGTCACCCTGGCCGACTTTTAGGTGAAAATGTACAGTACTTTGGTTCATCAGCTGCCATATCAGTGACATGTGATGAAACATGTCTCTAAACTATACAGTAACACTTTGGAGTCAGATAAAAATGCTCTTTACTCAGGATTTCATCATGTTTTAGTGACGATAAACAAACTCCAACCAGACGGAAGTGAGCCTGTAACCTCTGTGCCGAGTGTATCTTAGAAGAATGACTTTCCGTGGTTCATGTATGTCACTGCATTAACAGCAATAGTAAAAGGGGCTGATAATTAAGATCAGCATTCATTTACAGTGTCAATAACATTAATATATCCTGTGTATATGCATGTATATGTATTTTCCAGTTTTAGCACCACAACCTTGGGCTGTCACTGCCTTTGATAGCAGTGATACTGTATGACCACCTGATAGACAATCAGTAGAGAAAGTTCCTCTATCAACATCTTTCACTTTGCTTCCCACTCCTTAATACACACTAATACACCGTTCCCACACGGTCAGACTCTGGGACAGAACATGCCATTCTCCCTCTCTATCTCTGTTTCTACCCTCCTCTGTATAATCCCCCCTTCTCTCAGCGAGCCAGCGAACTTGTGGTGTATTTGTTTTTTTGGCTGTTGTTGGCTAGAAGTCGATGTTCCCAGTGGCAGAAGCATTTGTCTCTCTGACTGGCAGCCACACCAGTGAGGGCGGGCTTTACTGTCTTTTAAGATAAAATATTGAACCACTGATGAACCACTGTACCTTATGTGCAGAGATGGAATGATCTCCTTTAACCAATAAAATCTAATTAAAGAGCATATTATTCATCTCAACAGTCCAGATTAAAAAGGCCAAAGGTAAAAACAGCAATATCTCTAACTAAATACATAACTGTACATATATAACTGTAAAGACATACTACACACACACACACACACACACACACACACACACACACACACACACACACACACACACACACACACACACACACACACACACACACACACACACACACACACACACACACACACACACACACACACACACACACAAAAACAACTGAAAAAAAAAAGCACACACACATACATGGATGTGCACAGTTCTTTTTTCAGTCCTCTCTTGAGTCTTCAGTCAGGAGCCAACCTCATTAACCAAATCACACAGGCAGGGCAAGGTAAGGTTGATAAACCCTGATACAGTATATTTAAGTTTTTAACTACAGATAGCTAGTCACAGACCAGGAACTGCCATGATGAAGATTTTAATTAATTTCTACCACACTAAACTCTACACAAAGACTACACTCCATAGATTCCCCTCATCTTCATAGATGTTTCTATTAATTATGTTAGAAACATCTGAAGTCACGATAATAAAAAAGAAAAACAACAGCTGCCACATTAAGATGCATGTGAATCTTAAGCCCCTTTCAAACGTGCAGTCTATCCCTGAAATGTTCAGGAATATTTTGTGCATGGGGTCATGTGTAAATATAATATATAATGTGATCAATATTAAGGGAAATCTGGGCCACCAATTTCCCACCTCAAGACTTTGTAACACATCAGGGGAAATGCCAGTACGGCTGTATTGTGAATGAAAGCAGTAACATTGCAGGGACAAGCACATAAAGGGTAATGTCCGTCTGACGAAAGACTCTATGACGTGGAGCGAGCGAACCAACCAGCCATCTGAAGACCCACTGTGGACATATTTGACTTCTTCATGGTTGTCTTATTAATACTTTTGCAGTGTGATCTGATAACTAACAACAACACAAGTTATTTTGTTTGCAATCAAACTGCTCAGATTCAGAAATAAGGGAGCTTCTCTCAGTCCCCGCAGAGCAGTTGGCATCCATAAGTGTTGCATGACAGCCATCTGCTGGACTGTCCCTTGCCCTATCTATGTGGGCATTGTTGTGGCATGTGTGAAAAGGCACAAGAAGGCAATGTTCCTGAATGTAACTAAATGTGTGAATAGTGAAAATCAATAGCGGTGCCTGAAAGGTTATCCCAATGCTTTACTGAGAAGTATGTCTTAAAGAAGCTTAATGCAGTTCAAAAAAGAAGTACGCTTGTGTGGTGCACACTCACTCTTTTTCACATTCGCTCTTCAGAATCAAAAGGTAAAATTCAAGGGCACAGATCATCAAACCGAATGAGAAAAGCATGGAAAGTGGTGGTGACAAACAAGAAAATGCTACAACAAATTTGTTGTGGGTGTTTTTCCCACATTTAAAAACAGTTTGAAAGAACTTAGGTCTGAGAAAGAACACACCAACTCACGAACATAAGGTTTATAAGATATTTTTGAGTTGCCTCCTTTCCTTTTAAAATACAAGGTTATGTGAGTGAGTCATGTTTACCCCACTTTCCCTCTCTGTTAGACAGGAGATTTGTATTCCCACTGCTATTTGTTACTGATACTGCTTTCACCCACGACTAACAATTCGCTGCAGCAACAAAACAAATCTTTAAATCTTTTTACTGATTTATATCTCGTGTTTCGTTTGAGAGAGATAAAACAATTGTCAGAAGCAGGTTCATAAATAACCTGCTTTACAAGTTTGCCTCTGGCACTGACATCACTTGAGAAAAACATGAGGACATTAAGTGATGATAAGAGCAACTAAAAGCCTCAGAGTTGGCCCAGATTCATGAGGTGAAGCTCTATTGATTACAGGGCAGAGGAGGTGGAAACTGCTACGGCAGCAATTTGACTGAATTGCAGGGAAAGTGACGGGAGTCAAGCTTCACTTGACCAAACAAATTTTCCAAAGAAGTTCTGGAAAAACTGAAATATGACTGGTTTTGCAGGCTGCCCTGCAAAACCTAAACAACACCACCAAGTGCAGAACAGCCCAGGAAACCACAGATTCCACAGTGTAGGCACAGTATAGTTTACAAGACTGTGAAAGGGACTTTTACAGGGACATTTCTCACAACAAGATGGGGAAACCCCCCTTAAATAAACTCACTTTCAGACTGGTAATCCAACCAGCTTCATTAGAGGCTGTAAGACCAATCTATTGTGTGCAACGGCTAGACGGCCAATTAAAATGTAGTCACATGTTGGAAAACCTCCCCATGAGGACACAGATGTTTCTCTCTGTGTACAGTTTGTTTCTATGATAATCAACTGATGACATGTCAGCTTCTCTCTTCTTACCTGAACTTGACCTTTGCCCATAATCTTGTCCACAATCTCATTGTCATCCTTGTTGAGCATGCTCTTATCATAACACTTCTCGTAGCACAGGATCCTCAGGTACTGGGAGCCCTCCAACTCAATCTCAAACTCCTATCGGATGACACAGGAAAAGGAGAATTAAAATGTCTGACTCTGAATATGTCAAAGTGGAGAAATATACCAGGAGATGTCTTGGTAACTGACCTCATTCCACTGAGGCTCTGAGGTGTCTCTGAACACTCGGGTCTTGGCTTTGCTGACAAAGTATCCATATGAGTCCACTTCCAGGGTGCAGTATAGATCTAGGAGGAAACACAGAAGGTAGAAAGATCCATCAGACATGCTGATAAAATAAACTTTTATATCATGATTATTATGCCAAATGATGGAGCGTGTACAGATCACATTTTTATAGCTTGTAGTAAAAGTACAGCTATTAAAACAGACTTTTGGTGTATTTCATTACATGGAACATCAACATAATTACAGGCCAACTGTATTTCTTATTAATGAGTGCCTCTGATCTGAAGTCATATTTGAGTATTATTTAGTATCATGTATATCATAAATTCAGCAACCAGAGAATCTGATTTTTGTGCTGCAAAAATTTACCAAAGCTCAATTAATTTTTCAGATGTTGAAGGTGTTAAGGGAAACGTTTCTTTGAGCTCACTTTTTTAACATGTATATCTTCAGCAGTTAGTATAAATAAATATGATGCAAATATTAAAAGATGTAACCCATTATTTAGAAGTCTCATCCACACTTGAACCCATTCCAAGTGTTTAAATGTAACAGGAAGTCACTGAGTAGCAGATCTGTAACAAATGTGCACTTACAAAATGTAAAAAAGGCTATGTTCCATCAAAGTGAAATAGCCCTTTAAAATGTCAATATGTTGTAATCCATTGGCTGCCAGACATCAATCTACTGCCTGTGTACACAATCAGGACCCCCCCTTCTTCTTTACATCCTCATACCACGGCCGTCGCTCCCCAGAGATCAGCTCACACTCAGCTCTTAGACGGGAGCAATTAAGTCTGTTAATGTGTTTGAAATGCTGTTGCAGCGGTTCCTGCAGGCCGCGCTGCCAGCTGTCTGTAAAGTGTCTATACTATGTCCTGTAGCATGGACCCAGTCCCTGGGGTTAACCTCAGTTTGACAGCATGATGGATGGATGCGCGGCTCGACCTTTCACCGCTAGGTTCGCAGGGATTGAGGCGAGGGTGCCAGAGACAGATGCAAAGGCGCTGGTTCAATCTCTTATAATGCCTTTGTCTGATTAAAGCTATAGAGACACCAACCAGACCACCAGGGTGAGCTATGACTGCCTGGAGCAAACATTCACATGTACAGCTGCACAACAATCACTAACAGGACTTCACAGTATAATGGATTTCATTTGGTTTCATCTGGTACGATTAAAGGAAAAGTGGACAAGCTTCGAGCAAACATTCACAGCTTATATAAATAAAAGGGAAGCTTGTGCTCTTGCCTTTATTGAAGCCTGATTTAATGAGACCGTGCTGGACTCTGACATTTGTCCAGATGGATTTACTACCACACACATGGACCGATGCAGAGAGACTGCAAGCAAAGAGCAAGGAGGGAGAGTGTACATCGTGATAAATGAAAGGTGGTGAGCCCTCATATTTAAAACTGCCTGAAATGTCCAAAACCAAGTAACAAAATTCTCACTCTATTTTACAAATCTGTTATTGGGAGTATCCTTTGTTTTTGTACACTAGTTTAGACATTCCAGAATCGCTCACTGGAACAAGACCTGTGGGAAAATGATGGTGGAGGCTTAGGGAGCTGACCTGTACCACCTGTACCCAACCAGGCTGACTGAGCAGGCAGATGAGTTCTGCATGGATACATCTCATCTATTTTCAGTGGAATTTCAGCTGCTCCCTTCTGGACGGAGGTTATATACCCCAAGATCACAATCAACAAAGCAAAAAACTTGTTTATTCCCATGGTAATAACTCAATTAAACAAGATGCAGTAGCCAAGGGGACTCTGGGGAACTGGTGTAGTGGACGTGAAATACATGGACACATAGAGGATGTGTTCACTTGCTATTTATTTATTTTTATCACAATTGTTAGTATACAATTATTGATATGCACTTGCATGCTTGCCTGGACTGTAATGATATTTATCTTGACTATTATCTTGATCTTGGACTATTGTTGTTGTTGTTTATCTGATGTGCTTTTATGTATCTATATGTTCTGTTCTGTACCACAAATTGCATCTCGGAGGACATTAAAGTTCCTAACTTCTTTCCCTCATTGTTTGTTTTCTCAGCATCCTGAAAGGCTCTGGCATAATTATTCCCAATGAGGCGGAGATTAGCGGCAATGGTATGAGGGAAGTTCAGCAGAGGGGAATTCAGTGTGACCATCTGGGGGATATTTATAAAGTGAAGTCGTAGCTGAGCAATTATCATAGGCTTCCGCTACATACGGAAGCATAACAGCTCATGGCCATTACCTGAGGTTTGACATCCGGCATTCCCAATATACACAAACTACCTGTCAGAGTCTGGTTCAGTGAAGAGATGGGGTAATTTAAATACTGATCTGGCTATTTTATAATGATAAACACAGTGGCAATGCAGTTTGACACTTTTTATGACTACACAATGAAGTGCTTGTTGTTTTCAATTTAGAATCAAAACAGGGGAAGTGAGTGCATGTGCAGCTGTTAGATTTGTCTGGAAGTTGGTTTCATCTCAGTGTGAAAGGGATTGATGTGCCCAGAGCTAACTCAAACAAGGCCAGAGAGAGCATATTTAGGGAGGTTTTTATTTGTGTGTGTGTGTGTGTGTGTGTGTGTGTGTGTGTGTGTGTGTGCGTGTGTGTGTGTGTGTGTATGTGTGTGTGTGTGTGTGTGTGTGTGTGTGTGTGTGTGTGTGTGTGTGTGTGTGCATGCAGTGGATCCAGGAGGGTTTAGAGAAGTAGGACAAACTAAAACAGGCCTGGAACTCCATGAGTTTTCATTTTCCTGGCAGGTCACCATCAGGCACAGAGTATGAGGGAGGGGGATAAATTGGTCAGCATGGGGTCTCTGACCCCTAAATGCAAGGGTTAATGGATACCATCCTTTTCCATCTCAATTAACTGAGGGCTGCAGTCCTTGTGTTGCGTGTGTGTGTGTGTTCTACAGGAGGCTAATCTTTGCCTGAGGCAGTGTTGAATGCTGGGTCAAACTGTGGGTTCACAGAATTAGGAGACAAGTGATAACCAGTTAAACTAATCAGTGTCTCCACAGCAAGTCTCAGCCGCCAGAGCGACTATCTGTATGCTTTGCTAGAGGGCGTCAGCAGAAAATATCCTTCTAAGAGAACAAAATGAGGAGGGACCAGGCATAATTGAATTGTTTTCATAGAATCCAGAAGGAGAAAACTAATAAAAGCGTGGCAAACAATGAATGGGAATGCATGCAGCCGTGGCTGGATTTGATTACACACAGAAATCAGAAGAGTCATGAGAACATTTGCAGCACTGTTTTGCCTTAAATTTTTATGGGAACAGTGGCAAGTGACTAAAAGAGTTGAGTTACAAAAGGAAAACTATTGTGTAATCTTCTCTTGTCCTGTAGTAACTGCACTGTTATTCCACCATTAGTGAGGTATATTAAATAAGATTTCAGTTTTAAATGTCCTTGAGTGTTGTTGGCCAAGCTTGTGTAACTTTATTTCCTTTTGTACAACTGTTGCATTTAAAAATCCTCTTATTTAAATCTGAACACACTGTTCCTTTGCAGCACGGGCAACGCAGCTTTTAAAGCGTCATGTTGCAGCAGCTGTACATAGTGTACATATAGTGGGATGTTGGAACAATGCACAGTGTCACTCATACACTCACGCATACACAAAAATAAACCAAGATCAAAGTCTAAAGTTTTGTACTCCTCTACTAGGTCATGTTTTCCACTGATTTTTTTTTTGGGTGCTAGTTTTTGGGAGATGCTCAACTCCCAGCTCCTTCCTCTGTGACCCAGTTTGACAACTTTGCCCTGGGCTGAATTAAAAGTAATTTCACACAGGGGGAGATCTATGTGACATAAATAACATCTGAAATCAGATTTATTTTTTATTTTTAGAACAAGCTTATGATATTTTTCAATCAAAAAAAAAAAAAAAAAAAAAAAAAAGAGAGGCTGATGACTACATACGCTACTGAATAACGACGAACGAATAATTATTTCCAGTCATTGCACTTTTCCACTCTTATATGACAATAATTACCATATGCATCAAAAGAGAGCACGCACACAAATTAACCAAGAGAGCAGCAAATTGCTGTAAGATGCCTAGGACAGAATGCACAGCTTTCTAACAGAGACAAATGTCTTAAACAGAGACATCCACAATGCATCTGAAACCAAAACATTGATGCAAAACATCTACATAAAAAGCTAAATTGGATGCAATCATTAACCTACATTTGGATGAAACAGTATAATTATAGTCATTTGTGGTACTGGAGGGAATTATACAGGCAAAAGACACAGTGTCTCACAATGATTACTGGGCTGTTTTCAAATATCTTATATATATATATATATAGATGAAACATTGTGCTGGACAGGTTTCATAAGCATACCTCTGTGGGGACATTAAAACTATATTACAAACATCCATCTATTTCTGGGGCAGGTAGGCAGCCTTCAATGCCATTAAAAGTGACATATTTCAATGCCAAATGTTTGCAGCATCCATCCAGATATTTGTCATGAATTTTAAATAATTTATCCTTACATTGACCTTTAAGATGCAAGCAAAGGGCTTGAAGTGACATATTTATCATAATGTAAGTCAAATTAACTGATATATTTAAGAAGATAATGTACTGATTGCATTGTAACATAATAATGCCACGTTAATGCCTTAATATACATAAGTATCTCTTCAAATAACTGAACAGCTGTGTGTGGTTAACCGCCAGCCACACACACACACACACACACACACACTGTATAAAACACAGTCAACCACACAGCACATTCCTGACTTAAAAGCACAGGTGTTTTGTGGTGAACTGCGGTCACAGCCGGTACTGTGTGACTTTTATTATGACATAACAATGTTTTGAACACATCCGCATTAAAAAACTAAGCAATGCAAATTTGTGTTGTGTACACTAAACTGAAACTTGAATGCATTAGAATTAATTATGGCAATTCAAGGCTTTTTATACAATATCTTTGTATTAACAGAGTTTATTCTAAAACTTCAGCTACGCATAAGGGCTGATAAATAAATATCTGTATGTTGTCTCTCTCCTCCAGGAAAACAGCATCATTAACCTCTTTTACTGGATTCAGTGAAGGGTTTGCTGTTTTTTGCCCCCTTATTTACCTCGTGGGTAGAGCCAGCAAACACAGAATCTACAAAAGATAAACACATCTTAAATCAGGATCTGTGTAAATTCAATTTCAACATTTTGAGACCTGGTAAATAGCTTTTATGTGCTTTTACTTTGCACTACATCCTTGTTAATTACATTTTGTTAATTTATGACCCATTTGCAAAGACATTTTATTACATTACGACAAATTATTACTTTCAACATAAAGCATTTTCATTATAGCTTTCTACAAAGCTTCTTTGTCCATTTAACAGTACGTGGCATTCATTTATTTTAAAGCTTAAATGCTCCTGTAATCGAATAACTGCAAATCATCATCACCATCATCCTCACCAGAGTGCCCCCTAACAACACTCAACACAACACAGGTCATCGAGCCACAGCACCTTCATAGCGTGCATGCTCCACCCTGGCTCTGTCCGCTCCACTGGACATATTGACATGAAAGTGTATCAGTGAAACTATCCAACTTTCCTCCACACACACACACATGCACACGTACACACATGTACACACACTTTCTTCATTTTTAAACCCCTCAGCTCCACCGAGGATCAAACAGGCTTTCAGACGAGATAACTTTCCAATCCATTACCCAGGAAACTCGAGCAGACCTGCTTTCATACACTAAA
Source organism: Scomber japonicus (assembly GCF_027409825.1). Lineage (NCBI taxonomy): Eukaryota > Metazoa > Chordata > Actinopteri > Scombriformes > Scombridae > Scomber > Scomber japonicus. The sequence continues at coordinate 23,726,699 of NC_070590.1, read as the reverse complement.
GGCTGTCATGGTAACTGAGGAAATCATATTTCTCCCTCTCTCCTATCCAGATATTTGATATTTGAACTGGTCCATGTGCAACAGGGCACAAAGTGTACTGAAACACCAGCTGTTCACTACTGACACGTCTGAAACAGCCTCTGCACAGTCCTGCCAATAGTACACTGGCTTGATAACACACACACACACACACACACACACACACACACACACACATACAGACACACACACACACAGACACACACACACACAGACACACACACACACACACAGCTTCATCTGCACAAAGGAACGTTTTGTGTGAAGGAGGCAGTATTTGTGAACAAAGACTATTGGCATTATGTTAGCCAGAGGCTCAGTTATGAAATCATCTCCCTGCTGTGCATGATTTTAGACATTCTTTCCCTTTTCTATTTTATGGAGTATTTTTGTGTCATTTTTGAAGTCTGCCAAACAAAAACAACCACAAAAATTCCACTGTGGCTTCCACTTCTCCATCTCTCTCTCTCCTATCTCACTCTTTTCCATCCATCCATCCATCCGCCTCCCAGCTCTCGCCTGATGGACACTGCCTGTGCATACTGCAGTGATTGATTGGGTCATGTGTTTGTGCGTGCGCCTGCTGGCAGACACGTCCTTGCACGGCAGCTATGTGCGAAGGGATGCTGAGCCAGAGTGTGAGTACAAGTGTGCTGAAAAAACCCCCCCCAAAAAAACAAAAAGCTGTTTCTGGCCGACTTACTGGCTGACTCCTTGAATCCTTTGGCAGAGTGGACGATCACATGCAGAAAACCGTACAGGCCAGGAGTCTCCTCATCTGGAAAAAAAGCACACAGTGCAGTCAGGACCGTTCACAGTGTAAATACGGTGTACTTTAAAGGCAGTCATTGCAAATTATAAACATTAAGAAACTAGCTGATGCATATTTTCTTCAGATGCAACATTATGTACATCAAAAACATATAAGTATGTATGTTCTTCAAGATGTCTTAGCTTTTAATTTAATTTTCACCTCGACCTCTACAACCATTTAGATGTCTTTAAAATTGTTAATCAACATGAAATTGCTCGTGTATGCTTTTTCTCTCTGGTTGAGTGGTCCTAAACTCATTATCAACATCATCCTCTCCAATAGATGCTCTCACCCCAACAGACACCCAATTATCGATTTATATTTGAGGAAGAAGAAAAACACTTTAAAGACTGTGTAAAGTGAATTCAGACATTTTCTTCTAAACACATTAAATAGGTCATAAATGTATTTCTAAAAAAGGTGTAAAAAGCATTTCAACTATTTAGATTTGAATTGTGGAGCTAGGCGTCGCAAACTGTGTTTCAAGATTTCTTCAGGATTTAGTGGGCGGGTCTGAATCGCGACGGTGATTAGCATAAACCCGACCCTGCTGCTGTAGAGGTATAAATACATTCAGTGCACACTACTACTACTACAGTCTACAGTTAGCCGTCGAGCTAGCTGCTGAATTAGCAGCAGAAAGCTCTCAAACGTAGCGTCCATGTTTCTGGTAGAGGTGGTGACTTTGATTGACAGGTGACACTTGGTAGGGGGCGGGGTTTCAGCAGACTCTGAGGCCACGCCCACAGCGTTTGGGAGCAGAGAAAAGGGCTGATTTTTACACAATTTTGAAGCCTAATTTCATTTATTTGGGGATTTTTTTAATCATTCAAATTTGGCAGGGTGGTTAACAACATACTCTGTGGTATGTCAAACTCAGAACACATATTTATTCTTACTTTACACAGACTTTAAACTTAAGATGACATTCGCCAAAACTTGAATACGATATACAAGAAAAATGTCAGAAAATAAACAATTTTACTTTTTGAAGATCTGAAAATTAACTGTTATCACAACCTTTTTGTCAGATCTGTATCAGACTCCAAAACAACAAGCACAGTCTTCTGTTATAACAACTGAACTGAACTGGCAACTGGGTAGAAGATAGTGGGTGGAGGTTTTTGGGTGGCCTGACGTTCCCCCTGTCCTGCCGACGGACACATGAAGGGGATACACTTTTGTTTTGGTAGAGGCCTGTGAAGCCCCGACTGTTTCCTGGTAAATAAACTACGATGGAGGGCTGCACGACTGTTAGGCGCTCCGTTGAGAAGAGTGCAGTCGGCTCAGGAGGTTAACTGTGAGTGAATGTGTGTGTGTGTAAGCAACAGGGGAGTTTCACATGGAGAAGGTTCAAAGGTTCACTTCGAGGTGGCCTGTGTGTTGCTTTGAAACCAAAACTGATATTTGTTTCTTTCAATTAGGAGCAAACTTGAACAATAAACTGAGGGAAACTAGAGAAAAGCATTAACTAAAATGTGATAACTGATTATGATCCAATCAAAGGAGTCAAGTGAAAGTCTGAGTACTGCATTGTGGACTTAGAGAGGGGCTCTGCAACATCATCCATCCCTTTAATTATGAGAACATTCCTTTGCCAGCTGGTCCCCATTCCAACCTCTACTGTGCTCTGTGCACTACATGTCATAGAGGTACGTGTGTGTGTGTGTGTGTGTGCGTGCGTGTGTGTGTGTGTGTGTGTCTTTCTGTTTGCTTTATAATGAGGAGTGGGTCAAAAGTCTAAGACAAGATGTGGGGCCTGAGCTCTGTTTTAACACACAGATCACTTCACTGGAAAAAAGAAAAGGGAAAATATCAACAAAATGAAGCAGCGCGAGAGACCTGAGGGTTTAATCAAGTTAACATGTAAGTAAAAACTTTGGGAAGGAAACTTAAGGAGAACCTCCTGCTATGAGCTAAAGCAGTGAATATCATTAATCCAAACATTGAATAATAATGTGAAAGTTATGTGTAATAAGAAATATTTACACATTTTTGAGAGAAACATGGTGGACATGAAGGAGACGTTCATAATGAGAGGATAAAAAACAATTCAATTTAATTTGGTCATTGAAAAAAATGCTCTCTTGTGTTATTTTCATAATTGAAGACTGAAAACGCTCTGATTGAATTTTATGAAGACACTGACATATTCTTCATTCACATAAGATTTTCAGAAATGCATTTGAATATTCTCCCATCAGGAATTTCAAGCACAAAATCAATCTGAGAGGCTTAACTGGTAAAAATCGATTTTCTTCCAAATATCTCTACACAGAGTGGCCTACATGGTTTACAGGCTAGCAAATACAAATATGAAGCATGTGTTCATACTGAGTTTTACAGCACGTACAGCACCAGTGAAAAGATTGGACACACTTTCTCTTTCAAGTGAATGGGAAGGTGTGTCCAAACTTTTGACTGGTGCTGTATATAATCTACATTTAAACACCCACAACATGGCAAATTGTTATGACTGTAAGGTGCCATTTCATATTCCACATGGGCAAATCCTCCAATATCATCAACATCTTTAAGGTATATTATAATTGATAAGGTCTACATAAGAGAGGGAGACATGGATGACATGAAGCTAAAAAGGAAGACCTACAACTATTGGATTTATTCATCCTCATCTTTCTTGTGCGCTACAGCATGAATGATCTTGATCTGAGACCATTCCTGTAGATAATCTGTTTAAAGGACTATTTCGGCTAATCCCCTGAAATGTAATACGATTTGGAATGTGTTGTTTTGTACGTAACGTAATGCGTATGTAAAATGTATGTAATATTTCTTTCTATTTTCCTTCTGATTGTGGAGCGTGTAAAATGCTTTTTTGATGTGTGTTGATGTAATAGGTGGGTGTGACTAACAGCTGACTGGATGAATGCTTGATTGAACACAGCCTATATAAGCTTTGTACACATCTGTGATTCCCTCATGAAGCCAGTTTGTGTGGTGAAACTGCAGAAGTGTGTTTTTAAGTACCTAGTCTGTTTTGAATAGGAAGTAGATGAGGAGTGGCGGTTTTGCTGTCTGATTGACAGCTGACATCTGGGAGGTTCAGAGCCCCTCAAAGTTCACCTGGGTGCTAAATTAAAATAAAAACCAAGAATCTCTATGATCACCCCTTCAGAGCTATTGGATGTCAAAATAATGATTTGCTGGCATAGTGACTCCATTGTATATGAACATGGATCTTTTTTCTGTATGATGCCAGCTAGATAAGGACAGCTTGTCTTTGAGTGTGTTGAAACCCCTCTGTCAGCTCTGTGGTTACGCATGTGTGTATGTTGTGTGTGCACATGTGAAAGCAGAGACCCTCGTGTCACTTGAGCAGATCAGAGCAGGTCGGCCAGATGGCTTTAATGTCACCACCAGCATCTGAAAGCGGTGCGACTTGGAGATCTGGTGCAAAAACAAACATATACGAGCTGAGAGCACAGCGCAGCTACCGCTCACTTCACTGCATGGCATTGACTGCTACGAGCTAGATGAGAAACATATTGTAACCTAGATTCTCTCCTGCAAGGCCCCCGCTCTCATTATGTGGCTTTTTTTTATGCTGAGAATGTAATGGGTGCTTTTGTGCAAATTTAAACTCAAAGCAGAGAGGAGAGGAAGCAGCAATGGGAGACTGTGTGTGTGTGTGTGTGTGTGTGTGTGTGTTTGTGATTGGAGGGGGGGGAAAGGAGAAAGACAAACATACAAAATGTCCAAACAGAAGACAGTAAAAAAGATAGATGTGTGTATGCGTTTCTTACCATCTTTGTTACTGGTGACAGGAATGTTGTGGACAGTTCGGAGTTTGAAACAGGAGCTGGTCAGAACCTGGAGCTCTACAGAGCTTAATACACATGCCTGGAGGTCTGGAAAAAACACAGCAACCACACACAGCTATGGTCAAACCTTTTCTCTGGAACAATGAATAGAAAGTGGATTCAAAACCACTTACAGATGAAGCACACAATGTCTTATAAGGACAGTCAATAGGATCATTATAGTGAAGGCAGTGTTACCTTTCTTCTGAAGCTTCTGGATGCTTTCCCTCCACTCTGACCTCTCATAGTCAGAGGAAAGCAGAAACTGGTAGCTCTGAATACACACAGGAAAAAAAAACTGTTAATCTACCAATTCATCCAGCATATTTTAACTGCACTGAAGTGTTACTGAATGAGATGCTCAGACACTTAAAACTGATTCAATTCTAAATGTAATCTAGCGCAACATACTCTTTTGAAAGGTGTGTGTCTCCCCCTAGTGGAGAGATTTGAGAGCTCCACAGAGCATGACGGGACATGGACAGATTAATTACCTTTCCATGTTTGTTGTGGATGCGGAAAGGGATGGTGGGGGAATGCAGGAGCAGCCAGGACTCCTGCTCATTCATCTTCTTCCTCAGACGGTCCACACGACTCTGACCCTTCGGTGCTTTCTACACACACACACACCAGAAATATACAGAATCTGATTTAGTGCTGAAACTAACAAAAACAGTGATTGAAACATTTATCAAATAAAAATGCCAAACATTACTTTGGATTTTCATTTCTTTTCTCATGGTGAATAAAATGACTTTGGGTTGTTTGATTATATTTAATATTTTTCATAATAGCAGGTTAATGAGATGTTTCAAAATTCAATGTTAAAAATCGGCCTTATGTATATCCTGAGGTTTATTAACATTTGTATGCTTGTTACTTTTCCTCCACTCTTCCTCTCATTTACATTAATAGTACATCTTTTGTAGCAGGATCAATAATCTCAAATCATAACAGGAGACTGACATGTGACTTAAATGTTTGTGCAGCTAGAAGTGAGGCTTGTTAGATGCTGGTTGATAAAAGCTGTACTGAAATGAAACTTGAAGTTGTCTATTAATATGACAGAGCCATAAAACAGTGTGTTCAATTCTGATATAAAACTATACTGTTAGTATCTTTTCTGTCTCTTTTACACACATATTTTATAAGGATTTTTAAAATCATACAACATCATGACAGCTGATTCAAAAGGATGTCTGCACACATTACCAACAAACACATTACTAATTACTGTGTCTGAAGTTCTTATCTGCATCAAACCGGCTTATCAAAATGTTTCCTATTTTCCAGGGTAGTCTGCGGATTAGCTCTGAGGCTGAGACGAGCGCGGCGCTGTGAGAGTCTTTCTATATAATTCAAGGATCTCAGCTCCTTGCCAGTAATGAAGGAAAACAAATACACACATCCTCCCAGCCCTCACCAGGAAGCCATGAGTCACAGCCTGGCTACTATCACACAAATCTCTCCTCTGACTCAAAATACCAGCCTTGGTCACTCGATGTGCCCGGGTGGGCGAGTTGAATGCCGAGCAAGAGGAATAACAGGAACTCTCTGCTCCTCTCATCCAGGCATGTGGGGGTGTAACATACTTGTAACTATTGGAGTCTTATAACATCTTTTTTATTGCTAAACCCTTTCATTAACCGAATGTTTGAGCACTAACAGGAATAGACGAGAAAAGGCTGATACCATGGCAAACTTTTTCCCAAATGTGACGCACTTTGACCACAAGTGCAAATCGCAGTAACTGAAAACAATTTGGAGAACAGGAAGTGGTACATTTTTGACTTCTTCTCGATGTTCTTGACGTCTTTCTTGACGTTCTTGACATTTTTTTTTTGAACTTCATGTTTTCCCCAGTTTGAAGATCTAAATTGTAAATGTAAATGTTTGGATTTCACTTTTTTGTTTTGTCTGTAGTTTCCCTCATGATAAATTAAACCGTCTTGACCTTGTGAAAGACAAAGGTGTGAATAATAAGCAGTGTGTGTTACAGGAGGTAAAGCCCTTCCAGTAAGGCATAAGTGACACAGGGGAGTTTTCCATGAAAGGACAGGACACAATCAGTCAAAACTCCCCTCCTGACTCACTTGTGAGTGTTTACCTCTGTTTGTATGTTGATTCTGATGAACCTCGAGCAGGTCCCGCTCAGAAAAGAGTGCTTTCCGGTGTGCATTTTAAAATAACTTCTTCCCTAATCATGTGTACCTTGGCATCAAACTTTTTATCTCTGCATCTGTTTCCGATATGTCTGCCAATCTACAGTCACAGTGTCTGCCTATAAATTCAGGGTGTAACACAGAGTTTTATCTGTATATGTCACAAAAGTATCTGCACTTGTATTATACAGGAAGTAGGCAAGAGTGCAGCCTACATCAGAGTCTGTTGGATACTGTCTAGACCGTCTCATTTTCATTGTTTGGTGGTTCTATTGCATTTATACTCCTCATATACAGTAGTGATAGCAAGCATAATATACAAAATAACATAATATTCTTATCTCTTATATGCACTGGAATGAATGTGTATTTGAGCCTAAATGGAGTCTGAATAAAATCAATGTGACTCTTGATTCAAAAATGAGAAAGATAAATATCTGAAAAGCTCTCTTGGGCTTTTGGCGTGCACATTTGAGACAGTTCCTAACTCCAGCAACATCTGTGTCCCATCTGCCGTCAAGTTGCATAACGTGTCAGGCTTCAATATAACACTGATGGAACATAACTCAAGCATGATCCTCCACGTCACAACAGAAGGAGAATATAGAAAAATTATTGAAGATGATTCTCGTATAAAGTCTGAGAACTGAACTTAAAACAATCTAGGCCTTCAGGTTTTTATCCTATAGTCCATTTTTTTCCATTTCGGCAAATCTGAATCGTGGAAAAGTCGTGATATTTTGGCCACAGTTTATTTCTAGAGACTAGGTTCCTGTGGTTACAACAAGGTGTGTATGATGACTGAGTTACAACTCTGAGAAGAGGTGGTGTGACTTTGTGGCAAATTGTGTGGTTGGCAGGCTAGTAGGAGAGGTGGGCACGAGGGGTGGTGAATATTACTGCAAAAATTCGGATGCTGCTCGTAACTGGTCAGAGTGCATTATCTGTTCATATCTGAGTGTGTGTGATGTTTTTGTATCTTTTTAGACTTACTTACTATAAATGTAGCAATTTGTCATACAATAATAATTCCACCTACAGATCCGTCCTGAATGAATACCTCTTCTTGCTTTTCTGTCCTCAGTGTGTAAAATATGTCAGTAACAGATAACCCATCCTTATTAAACTGGCTAAACCATTCTAAACTATGGGAGTACACTGGATTTGTTGCCACATGAAAATAAAAGCATAACAGGGTTACCTTCTCTTTCTGGATCTCATTCTTTAAGACTGAGATCTTGATCTTCATCTCCTCGATCTCATGCTCGGGCAGGACTTGGATGCTGGGGCAAGAGTCGGAGTCGTCCAGGGTCTGGAAAGTTAAGTCCGCCAGCGGGATGTACCACTTGCACTCATACTGCTGGTGACGACTGCAAATGGACAGAAGATATAAAGATGGAGTGAGGAATGATTCAGAGGAAGAAACATAACCAGTCAAAATATCATACAATAAATCAAACCCCCCCAAAAATTTTATCTCCCATTAATAATTCAACTCTGGTGTGATTTTGACAAAGCATTCCTTGTAAGAGATGATGTTATTCATCGCTGCCCTGTGATTTAAACACATCATTATAGTAGATACGCATCACAACAACCAGCCAGCCTTACAAATTACACTAATTGGTCTATAGAGGCACTCATAAATGTATTACTGCTCAGCTTATGCATTTAAAAATTAAAGCACGCTCAGCTAAGTACTACTTCCACCAGCACTTGCAGGATTGAATTGCATTGACACTAACAATGAGACTTTGATTAGCATTCCTGGGTGTTACACTGTAAACTCATTATCAATGTGACACCTGCATCAGAAGACCAATTAACAGATTTTGAATGCATTTTTCAGCATGTGCCATGAAGCTTTTTTGGCTGGAGCTAAAATAGTACATTATGTCATCTTTCCCAAATACAGACTGGTATGTATAGTCTGAACTTTCAGTCAAAAGCTTATTCAGAGACTTTGGCAGCACATTAAAGATGGGTCATCTGTCTCTTTATAATTGACTACACGCATATTCTTCTTGAAGTGGTTTCTCTCTTCTGAATCACAGACTCCTCCCTCTGCTGGTCACGAGCCTCTGATGAGCAAACTCTTTGTCCCGGCACTCTGAGCTTCTCTTTGTTTTACAGTCTATCCATCAGTTTTAATTCAATGCACTCCACTGCAGTGCTTAAAGCTGATCCAGTCACACTTGAACACACCCTTGCAGGTGCTGCACACTGATACACAAACATGAGGGTGGGGCCAAATTAAATACAAAAGAGTATAATATCCAATCTCCTAGCCTGAAGCACCATAAAGAAAAGGTCCATTCAGCAACCATAACCAAGGTAGAATATAGAGCAGGAAAATTCTAAAGTACTTATTCAGGAAGTAAAACATGTGGAGGCACAGTCGGTGTAAATATGTACGGTAATTCTAAAATGATGAAACCGAGATAATCATCAGATTCAATGGGATTAAGGATCCTCAGGGACTTAACACAAAGTGATTGGGTTTTTTTAAACTGAGTGTGTGTGTATGTGTGTGTTTGTGTGTGTCTCTCGCAGCACAATGAGATAACACTGAGTCCAGACCATAATAGTCTGATTTACATGTCTGGTAGTTATGGCAACACCGTGTCTTCCTCCAAGTAAGGTGTGTCTGCAAATGACAGACAAATTATGACTGTCAACCAAAATCAGATCCAATCAGGCTAACAGCTGCCGCTATGCTGATGAAGCCAGCCGCACGCAATCCCAAAAATATGACACTTAATCTATGGACATGTGTCGAGCTTTTACATGTGCATCACACAACAACAACAACAACAACAACAACACAATCACTCTGTTTCTGTCACCCTCTCCACTTTGCCTCCAGCCTGAGGCAAACAATCTTCTGCCGTGCTTACACATTTTTCTGAATAACACCTTTGTGTTCAGTCTCACTCTCTATTCAGCACGTATGTCTGCTACTCTCCTCTCCACTCTTCAAAATAGCAGGGGCAAAATGCCTGCCAGTCTTTCTCTTTGTTAGCGAGGTATCAAAAAGCTCTCCTGCTTTGCAGAAGCGGGAACAGAAAGAGAGACAGTAGCTCTTTTGTAAAGTGCAGGTGTCATCCTTTCTGTTTCGCTGTCGGGAGGCCGATGTGCTGATGTGGAAGGCAAAAAGAATGACATACAGATAGGAACACAGGGAGGATAATCCTAAGGCTGGATATCCAACATTCAGACCACTCTGTGCTAAATTCGCTCACAGTTTTTCACTCTGAAAAAGTATGAAGAGGAAGAGGTAAGGTAGACTCACCCCACAGCTGTCTTCTTCATCTTGGCACAGAGCAGCAGATCGGTGAAGAGGAAGACGTGCCGTAACTTCCTGGAGCTTTCTGACACCTCCACCAGGAAGCCATCCTTCACCAGCTGACGAGCCTGAGAGAAAACCTGATGTCACTTCTCATTGTTTCACCAACACGTACACAACGCTGATCAAATTGATCTGACGCGAGTCAAATTGCGGTTAATTATGTTGGATGAAAACCATGATGACCTTTGGGAACACTAGAGAAGTGAGAAACTGACTCACTGTTGTTGACTCCAAAGAGGCCTCACACTAAGTTTTTTAAAATGTACATAATGAGTTAAATGTTTCTTAAAAGGTCATATAGTTGCATACTTATCTCATAACAGTCATATAGCTGAAACAAAAACTTGTGTGTTTTTTACCTGCATAAGCAAACCAGCCAATAGTATCCACAGTAACAGACACTAACATGGTTTTAAAAAGATAAGTAGGCCTTCCTTTTAATATTTTTAAAAGGTACCCTGTTGAGTTTTCAATCACTAGTAGCACCATGGAGCAATGTTTTTACAAGTAGGTCCCTGTTTTATTTATATTGTGCATGTACATAAGGACACATGCATGTGGGCGACATGATTCACATTGTGGCTACTTGCTCCACTGATGAACAGCTGGTGGCAGTAATGAGCAGTGTAGCAAAGCGCCCATGAAGGTAGCGAAGAAGACTGCAAGCTAATAAACAAGGATGAAAATATTGCATGAATTAAAATATTTCAAAAATCTGTTTCTCAAGGGCTTTATGAGTTAGGAAATGTACACAGATGCATACATGTGTTTTGTTAAGAAACACTAAATGTCAACATAACTTTTGTTTGTTTCCTCCACGGGGGACCTTTAATATTTAAACTTCCTAATATACTCTTATTCAATTGTACTTGATGTTTTTTGCCTATAAAAGTTTGACTTTATGACTGTGTGAAATGTGCTCTATGAATACACCAGATTTAAATGTTCAAAGGGTTTTATGCAGAGCCTAAAAGTGCAGAATTTTAAAAGTGTAGTCAAAGTATCGACTGAGCTGAATCATTGTCAGTCTCTCTTTGCACCCAGTGACACAACACCTGACCATATTCAATTATCCAGTCATGACGCTCTTGTCATTGCTCTGACCGCATTATTAAGACAAGTCCTGAGAAAAAACAATACTGTTTTTATATATATTACAATAACTAGGTACAGTACAAATCACCCCACACACACACACCTCTCCCTTGGGCGTGGTGACAGCGGTCCTGCGAGGGTCGATCTCTTCATTGATGGAGGACAGGAAGTTCTGAGATATCCGCAAAGCATCCTGCAGGAGAGGGAAGTCTGGGTGGTCCTTAGGAGTGTGTTTCAGCAAGTCCTGCAACACATGTACAATAATGCAGGGTTACATAGATGTAGAAAACTTTTTTTCAGTAGAAATCTAACATGAGAAGTTCTGATTTCATTTCAATATTCAAAATAATGTCTTATCAAATACTAAACTCATCTCTGACAATCTCATTTCCTTGTTGTTGTTTTTGAAGCGGGACAGCTGACAACACCTCCAATTTCCACTGTCTCTTACTTTGCATGAAAGACAGGAACATGACCTTTGTAGATTCATACACTCTTGTCTTGTTGTTCTGACAGCTTTATGCAAACATGCAGTATACTCCCATAAACTAATTAGACACGTCCAGCCATCCTGCTTCCTTGATTGCCACTTTCTACTTAATTATCACTCATCCAAAGTGGAGGAGGACACAGTGATAAACATCAGTGTGGAAAAAGCAAGGCTTTGACTTTGCAGCTCTCGGGCTGCTGTGTGTGGAGGAGAAATAAGATGAGAGAGACTCTCAAGGGTGGATTTTCTGAGAAGAATGCAGAGTCTTTTATAAAATGTATCTTTTCTTTTCAGACTCTGGTGATATCCAGCTATGCAGATAGATATATTTGTAAAATTCTGCAGCAACATTTCCTGATTATGTGTTTGTTGGTAATATAGGTGAAATCATCCTTTAAGCAGTGTAAGTGCAAATTGTGTACTCACATGAAGGACCAAGGTGCTTCTGGTAACACGGTCAATAGGCTTATACAGGAGAGCTGTGGGAACAAAGGAAGAGGGCTCTGAGTCAATGTTGCTCTCTCTCTCGCTCTCTCTCACACACACACACACACACACACACACACACACACACACACACACACACACACACACACACACACACACACACACACACACACACACACACACACAAACACACACACACACACAAACACAAACACAAACACAAACACAGAAGGTCACAGTTATGCGGCTCACACAAGGACAAACACTCCCTCTCAGCTCACACAGAGTTAAACACAGCACTTATAGTCTGACTCATAATATGATTCTCGCGTTGACATTCAAAATTCATGAGCATCCACAGTAATGAATTAGCCTTTAGCAAGATGTGCAGCTGACCCTGACCTTTGACCTCTCTGTAACACAGTTTTCATATTGGAGTTTAAACAGAGGATCTTATTATTGTTGTTTTAAAGAAACCTGACTGTGTGTGTGCTATTCAATAGATTGACAGAGGAGGAATGCAGTAGTTTGTTACCGCACACACACACTCTCAAACACACACACACACACACACACACACACATGTCCGTAGACAGACTGATTAACATGCAGTTCATCAACAGGGTTGCTACTCTTGCCTCCTATTGGTTCTGAAACAGTTTGCTTCCACTGCATATTTCGGCTGCTACTAGGTAAACTACTGCCTGCCTGGACACTTAACTTCAAGAGAACCACTCTGAAACTCACTGATTCAAACATAAACAACAAAAAATGAATGCATGACAGTATGTATATATATATATATATATATATATATATATATATATATATAATAAGTGCAGTAAGACTGACACACGCCCACATGCTGCCATTCTCGTCTTTAAAATCACAGTTTTGAGCCTGCATCACCACACTTGGCTGGATTCCCCGGGGACGGCTTTGCTGCTGAGGTAGTGTGAACAGCAGCAGGTCTGACACACACATGGCAGCTCTAGGTGAGAAACTCCCACAGATCGGACAGACAGAAAGATGGGGGGAAAAATGACAAGAGGGGAGATAAGCAGCAGGGAAGCTGGCAGATGTGAGAACCCCAATGGGGAGATGGATAAGAAGCAAACTCTCCTATGTATAAGAACAGAAGAGGGAGCGGGGGGGGGGGGCTTATTCTGGGTTTCCTCTGTAAAACCTTAGTTCCGACAGTTGAGTAATGAAAAACCAAAAAAAAAAAACGTCTCAAGGTCCTAAAATAATACTGCCACCGTCAAAAAAAAAAGTATAATTACGTTGTTCTGCACATGTGCTCAAAGAGAAAAGACAAGAGAGGCTACGTAATCAAAACAAACCACAGGGGCATAAAAAATTGAAAAGTGGCTGACGATGTTCCACTCGGTGATCAAGCTAATCTCCATTTATTATGGTGCAAATTGCCAACTTTAAGCAAGTGATTTTTCAAACTGAAGGGAAGAAAAGCTAGCCAAGAGTAACAGAGAGAAGGGAAGTAAGTTCTGTATCTAGAGCTGGTTGTCCCTGGTACACACACACACACACACACACACACACACACACACACACACACACACACACACACACACACACACACACCCCTCTGCTCCCAGAGAGAGGTAGAAACACAGCTGCCCTTCCACTTGAATGTTACATGATGTGTTTAAACCACTGAACGTCACTCTCTTCTACTGGCATGTTCTCTCTCTGTGTTTATGCTCACTTTAAGTGCTCATCGCCTGCTCCTTCAGCTAAATGAAATGAAAGAGCCACAGTAAAAAACCCACAAGAGAACATGTTCAGTTCCTCTGATAGGGCTTGTCATGTTAAACTTTACACACTCTTTACACACACACACTCTTATATGCTCAAATGTACATACACACACTCCGCTACTGTATAACACCAAAGAGAATCTTATAAAGAGCCTTGCTGATGCTCTTTGAAGTTTCTAAACCCTCTGGTCATTAATAATGCTGCCTCCATCAATGGTCCTGGCTCATTGAACCACTGCTGCTCCTGCAGGATTAACTGCAGGACCTGCACTGACTGCAAGGCCAGTGAACACCTCTAATTATATGTATGTGTGTGTGTGTGTGGGAGGGGGTATAATCACCTCAAGTACAAAGACTTTGGGAAAGTTTAAGTGACTTTATTTCACCTTGGGTAAAACTCAAGTATCAAAAGCCAGTACAGCACATTTAATCAGCAGTATTGATTATTTATGTCCTACTTTGTGCTGCATGTATGAACTTGTACTACTACAATTTGGTTGTATTCTCAATAGGAATATGTAAAAAAATATATATGTTTTTCAGATCTCTACAGCTGTGGCTACAAATCTGGTGTTTGCAATACATCATATAATAACATACATATCATACATACATCTAGTAAGAACACTGTACGCTGACTATGTTTACAGTATCACCACCAGAGTCCTGAGTGTCATTCTGTTTATATGTTTGTGAATGTATATGTCACATCATGGTCACACCTGTAGAACTCATATTACTATTATATAGGCTGTATTTTATATATAAATTAGATTTTTTTTAAATTCAAGTTTGATTTATACATACATGTATTTTTGCTGTTTTTTTGTTTAAAGTTATTGATAATTATTAAATTCTCAGTGAAGTTTACTCTTTTTGTTTACTGATGTCACTTAATACAATAAGTGATAACCACATTTGATGGACAATAAAAAAATGTGTACGTATTCATGTATATATTCTGTAAGTATATATCATGTGATATATCAATATTGGAATTTTAAAGAAAATCCATTATCAGTCAGACTCTACTTTTTACAAGAACTGAACATATTCACTGAGTTCATCATAACCTTGTCAAACTTATATATTCCTTCCTTTTATCCCTCCTTTTTTATGATCAATCACTTACTCTGGAGAATATAAGACTTTATTTCATGTATTTATATCCAGGTTGTTTTAAGTGTATGGAAATGCAGGTGTCTGCAGTACTAATGCAGGATAAATGTGTGATCGTTTTACAGTGGCTACACAATTTTGGAGTTTCCCCAATTCTGGAATATGGAAAAGGGAGCTACGTTCATAGCCCAGTCAAGAGTCAGGAAAAAGTGGTAGAAACACAGAGAGAGGCGGATTATTAAGTCCATGACCTGTCGCAGCGAGGTGCCTCTAATTGGTCCTGTTTTCAAGGTCGCATTGACAGCTTGGCTGAGGGACAGACAGTTCATCTTTGCTAACGAGGGAATAGGCCATCCAGGCAAAACCTTTGAATATGCACAACAAACACACACACACACACACACGGGTGTACAGCCATGGGGACTGCCAGCTTTCTGCCTTTAATATTTGGCAAGGCTAGCAAAGCCAGGCATCAGCCATGACGGAGGATGAAGATGAGGATGGGACAGGACAGATATGAGAGGGATAATACATGAGGCAGAATGACAGACAGAGTGAGGGCGTATCAGGATTAAGGAATAGAGAGCAAACGCTAGCGATGTGGAACAGGCGTCTCCATTTACATGCAAAACAGGATGTTAGATACTTGTTTGATTTAATACTTGTGTTGCCATTTGCATCCATTCATTAGAAGGTGGTGGGCAGATGAAACAGTGAGCTTTACTGTATGTAAAACAAGCCCGACAAACTGACTTATTTCAATAAAGACAAAACACATCGGTTCATTTGGTCGGGATCTGGTCGCATGGAGACAAGAAAGATGGATGGGTGGGTAAAAGAAAGAAAGGAAGAAAGCATGATTAAAGAAATATGGAGGGAAAAGAAAAACAGGAAGAAATCCCTCGACTGGCCTGCCAGGTAATTAAGGAGCCGCAATACAAACAGCAATCAAAGCCGCTGCCCTGAGTGCTGAGTGAAGATGAAACTAGTTTAGTTCTCATGCTTCCTAACTGTCAGCAAACAAATCATACAGTCCTCTCGTATAACAGAATACATATAAATAAAAAAATGTGATTCAAATAATCCAGATGTTTGGAGTTTGATTCTTCCTCATTTACGGCACATACATTAACAGATGCTTCACAAGTACATGCAGCACACACATGTGAACGCTCACACACCCTTCCTCAGCCTGACAAAGCCACACCATTAGCTCATCGCGCATGCTTATCATTGCATAATTCAGACATTCAGAAACCTTTTTCCTCTACAGATCTACCCTGTGGTTTAGTTAAGCAAAATCCCTTCAGCTTGCAAGACGGCAGCAGAGTACAGACATGTAGCAGCCTCCTGATGCATACACACTCACACACACACACACACACACACACACACAGATCAGACTTAATCTGATCCACCAGTGATAAGCATCTTCTATGATGAGCAGTCTGGGGGCCAGCAGTCCTTATACAGGCAGAACACGCCTTGCATCCTCCTGTGTATTCACTATGATAAAAAGACAAGAACAACTGCAGTCTGTCAGTCCCGGCAAGCGGCATATTCATGAGGATCATCACTCAGAAATCACACAAAAGCTCAGACGTTTCAAAATGAACTATTTTCATCACCGGAAAATCTAAAAAAGACTAATTCCATTTAAGGTCTAAAATCACCAGCATACAGACTCTATTTCTACATCATATATATATCGATGCATGAAGCTTCAAATGCCAATCAGATATGCCGACATACAAAATCAATATCTGACTGCTTATTAATAACTGTCCAAAGTTCAAATATGTCATATCACCAATCTACTGTAGGATCAAAGACGTTGATATCCTGGCTCACAGAAAAAACGGCATTGAAAAACAACAGTCCAAGTTGCCTACATCAAACGGCGGCGGTTCCTATCATGCAGTCGTTACCGTATGTGCAGTTACAACACAGTCTGAGGACCACAAGCACCTCCATATCCCTCTTCTCCTCTCCTCACTATGTCCTCCTGCTCACTGCCTTCTTTCTCAGGCTACGAGACAGACAGCAAGAGAGGGAGAGAGAGAGAGAGAGAGCAAGAGAGAAAGAGTGTGTGTGTGTGTGTGCATTCACACATGCACCAGTTTGCCTCCCAAAGCCCGCCGCTGCATACACAAGTAGAAGGGGGCAGGACTGGAGGCTTAAAGCACCAAGCCAGCCAGATATACGTGCACGCACACATGCACACCCACGCATACCCATACACACACAAACTTACCCTCCATTGAGACCGTTGTGGTACAATCTTTGGAGTCTTTAGGACCTTTTACTTTGAGATCCTGAAAGAAACAAGAGGGGAACGATCAATTAAATTAAATAATTACACACACACACACACACACACACACACCTTTGTACTTGCTTGACTGAAGCTGATAGAGCTAATGGAGTATAGGTCACTGCAGCAGACTGAGACAGCTGAAAGAGGCTGGGCCGTGCAACCATCACAGGTTTATCTCACAGTAAATTATATTCACAGCTACCAATATACCTCTACAGCATGATGGTGAGATAATATGAATAAAGGTGTTGATTAAAACTTTATAAAATGCTCAGTTGTGTACTCAGAAAGCAGGATAGTGGTTAATAAAAACTTAAAACTAAAACAGGGAATGGAGGGTTTCATAAATGCAAAAAATGTCAGGTGTCTATGCTGTAACTGTTGTTTGTATGTGGCCAATAACAAGTACTTTCAACCACTTGATAATACTGATACTGATACAATGAGGCAGGATGTAACAGCTCCTTTTGCTTTAGGTGTGCAGTTGTTTATAAAACTAACTTAGAGACAAGGGAATGAGAGCAGGTTTGTCATTGTCAGGTTCACCCAAAGTCACTCTGTCACAGATGTTTGGTTATTTAACATCAGTTAATTTAACACCATCAAAGCAATCACAGGAGGATTTTAGCAGCTCCCGACACTCCTCCTCCACACCAGCTCTCAATGCTAAATATACGCTTGCTGCAACTATGCGTTAACATATAGTAACCCTACAGTATTCTAAACCTTCTGTTGTGAATCACACAATAAATTCATTAAGCAGATTTATATTATCGATGGAACATAAATACACCACACACTCTTGAATGTGAAAGTGTGTCCAAACTTTCGACTCGTTCTGTCTATAAATGAAGACAGAGATGACTGGTAGCATCAGTCACGCTCAAGATGAGTTTTAAACCACTGTTCCTCAAATTTAAGAACCACATTTCCCATATACACAGTTGCTTCCTGTCAAAAAGGGGATGTTTCGCCGTGCTTCCTCTCTGTGCTGGTCATTCCATGCTCATTTGTTTTCTCTTTGCTTTACCGAGCCACCATTATGAGGGATTCACGTGGTACAAAAGGTTTGTCATGGTGGGGGTCTTTAGTGATGATTTAAAATACAGTAACATTTTTGATTATGTGACAAAATCATCCTTATACAAAAAGGAACCTCTCAGGCTCTTTCCATTCTTCCACCTGCTCCTTTAGTCTCTTATCATCTCTGGAAGATGGACTACATACCTCAGATATCTTCTGGAACTGGCTGTTGGCCTGGCTGCATTTCTCTGCCGTCTCTAGAGCCACCTTGTAGTTGTCCACAAAGGCCTTGTACACTCCCAGCTGGCTGGCCTGAGATATGTGGAGAGAGGGAGAAAGAGAAAACATTACGGCAGGTGTGAGGAAAGGAGAGACACTGATTGTGGTATTTGCCTCTTCTCCATTTGACCTTTCATGGACACAGAGTGAGGACTTTGTTTACTACCCGATACAACATTTACAACATTGAGCGTAATCATGGCGTTAAAGCTAAACACTCCCGCATATCACTTAGTACAGTTCATATACAGAAAAAGAGTGCTGCATTCCCTCTTCTGCTCAATCAGCATACATGAAATGATCCCACAGTCAATGCACACTGGCTAATCATATTCCCATAATGCCACTCCGCTTGTGTGCAGTCCTCCTGACTGGAAGAGAGCTGCTTTCTCTTTCCTCTTCCCTTTCATTCAAAGCCCTCTGTGCTGCTGCACTATATGTGCATTGTAACACAAGCTGCAGGCCAGTATTGCATGAATATGCATCCTGCTACAGCTATGCTTGAATGGCGACGCTCAAGAGCCATCAGCATCCTGTAAAAGCTATGAGATTGGGATTCAGCTGAATAGAGAGAATGAGTAAGACTTGTTACTTTTTATTTGTCGTTTAACCCCACCGCCGCCACCTCATATTTTCATTTCCTCTCTTTCCACTTCTCTCTCAGGATGCGAAGTGGAAAGTTGAGCTCGAGAGAGAGGGGATGTTGGGAACTCAACCCGCCTCACTTAAAACAAGATGTTGTTGATTAAAACATTCTTATTAGGAACCAATGATAGAAAAATGGAAGAGAATAAAAATAGCCATCAGATATGTAATATGTAATATCTTATCACAGTTCTGACACAACCATTTAGCCACATAATGACTTAAACGGACAAGAAGAGTCACCATCTGTACATAATCTCATCATGATGGAGACTTCATTACATCCGACCCAAACCTTGAATGGAAGAGGAGAAACCACTATGTGATTACTGAAATACCAAATTTCCTAAAATAGAGATTTTCGACTTTGGCAGCATGCTTGGAAAGAATAAACTGAGCAGAATGACGTGATGATATTTCACGAGTTCATCATGTTGCCTGGATGCGCTGTGACCAGTATAAAAACCATGACATTTCAAATAGCAGGATCACGGGTGAAAATAGCAGGTGGGGAAAACAACAGCTTGTGTTTGAGAATGGAGGTGGGAAGGAGAAGATGACGAAGGAGTAAGGATAGGAAACAGAGACAGAGAAAGAGAGAGGACAGCATTAGATGTGTTGACTAGTACAGACACTTTCAAGCTGATAAAATACCTGTGTAGTCTGAATAATTCAAATCCTCTCTGACATGTTGGACAGGAGAAGGCTGCAGTCCCAACCATGTTTCTAACAATATCTTCTGCGTGGTTGTGTAGCTCTGAGTGTACACAAAATATCATCCAAGCTTTGATTTGATTTTTTTATTTTATTTTAGAGGATGTCGACTCTCTGCTGTGTTTAAGCACAGACCATTTTTAGCAACAAAGACAAATAAAGCAATTAAACAATTAAGACTCTACTGCTCAAGTATTTGAGTGTCAGCATTAGGTATATGAAGCAATTTGCAAAACACTTTCTTGTGTTTCTGCCTTGCAGGGAAAAAAATCCCAGCGTACAATGAATTGCACAACCAAAAAAGTGTTTGAGCAGCACTCCCTGTTGTCTACAATCAGCTGTAGTTCCTCCTGTTGATGAAACACATTGTTCCCCTAATATACAAACGCTCAAACTTGGGTCAGTTGTAAATCTGTGACTGGTGAGAGCAGAGTATAATTAAACCATGGAGAAGTCACTGCAATACTCACACTGAAATGGAGTGATTACTAGCATCTGGAAATTTAAATATTCCTAAAAGGAACAACTGCATTGTTTAGAAATAAATCAAAATGTCAAAGTGAGATACCCTCTGCATATATCACACCGTGTGAGCCAACATTCTGAGATCCTCTCATCATCAATGTATCCTGAATATACTCTAAGCTAATAAAATAATGCAGTAAAAAAAGTTATGATGGGGAAGCAATAATCCAGTTAGCCACAATAACATAATATATGGATTATACTTATAGTTAAATGTGTCAAACGATGGAGGAATGGCTTTAGAAATGTGTTTGCAAAGCCCCTTCAGAGCCATGACAGCATGACTGAACCCTTCCTACTTCATGCCTGCGGGGATTTTGATAATTTGGTGGGTCAAATGAAATCCTGGCAGTCACATGCTGCAGCTGAGACCCTTTTACTGTCTGAAAAAGGTGAGAAAAGTTAGTTACGCGGCTGGCTTTTATCCCCTGTCGGCCTGCTTTCTGTAATCTTGTCCCTCTGTGTTGCTCCGGTGGCCTCTGCGCTGCTGACGGGGAGCAGTTGGGTGTAGACCAGTTAATTACGGTGCCATCTGTAGTGTCGCACTGCCACTCTGACTAAATGCTTAGCCGCCACATGACATGCCCATGTACGCACATACACGCGGCGCAGATGGGAGCTGATGACTACACTAATAGGTGTCACTTGGTGGTGCCGACTCCTGGGGTCAACAGGGAGGAGAGGGAGAATGACAGGAAGCACTTTAACTACTAAATGTGTCACTTCGCTCATTTTCACTAAAACTAAACATGAGCTTGTGTATTATACATACATCTTCCACAGTTACTGACATGTGTTCCCCTCTGAACCATCTGTAGAATCATTTATTCATTGAATGTTTCGTTCAATATTTTATTCAATTAATAACTACTACTTTACTGCCCATTTAAAGCAGAACCAGTGTGCTTTTAAGGAGAAGTAGTAGTAATTAGAGCTCGACCGATATATCAGACAACCAGTATTATTGGCTAAAATTGGCCTATCACAGATATATTGAGTGCTTATGTTTTCTGATATGTGCTGTTAAAAAAGGCTGAATTTTATGTATATTTAATCCTTTTTCCTAATTATCTTAATATGTACATAATAAATTCCTAGCTGTAAGGTAGGTATGATTTGAATTTTTTTGCTACTTATGAGACGTGACATCCAGTACCAATCCAAAATAATACCTGTGAAAAATGCATGGCTTTATTTTGTCGTAACACAAAGCTGTGCAAGAACTTTGTCTATATATATATATATATATATATATATATATATATATATATATATATATATATATATATATATATATATATATATATATATATATATATATATATATATATATATATATATATATATATATAACACTGTCTAAAATTAGCCGCATTTAGATAAGGAAATATCACCTCAAAGAAAAAGAATCTGAGCAGACATTCAGTGCCATCTTTTCAAAACTAAACTGATGCTGTAAACACTTTTTGATCATTATCAAAAAGTAGTGGGGTTTCATACCCTGCTCTAAATGAAATATTTGTGTCTCAAACATGTAAACTGCAACATAGCTCAACCTGGTTCACACAACTTCTTTGGTATTGCGTGTGGTTAATGATTATTTACCTACTTTAAATAGCAACTTTGATCTTTTAGGTTTATCTGTTTCTTGTGTAAGCCTATAAAGAGGATTATTTGAACAATAAAACAGATATGTTCTCTGTTGTCATGAAAAACCACAGAATGAGCAGTAATGTGAGAAGCATTCTTTGAGTCGTTGTGAGTTACTGCTAATAATAACTCCGGCTGATGGTTGCATTTTTTTTTTTTAAGTGCCTGAAACCTTGTGTGAGATGCTGAAAACCAAAAGTGAAATATCTTTACATTGCAGCGAGTTTCAGAATAAGTCAAACATCTTACTTAAGTTCCTGATAGTGATGGCATGATTTTCTCAGTTATTTTAGCAGAGGTGTGACCAAAAGATTAACTACTGTATCTCACTGAGTCACTGAGGAGTGACCACACAGAGCAGCAGCAGTGCGTAAATGTAGCTTCACAATCAGCACTATCACACCAAACAACCTTGAACTTGTCTTGAAAAATACGCTGATTAACAATACGTTGATAATAAGATTGGACTGAGAGTTTACTGTGTGCTGCTCCACATTGCACAGGCATTAACTCTATTTTAATCTTTAACATTTTCAAAAATACTTTGCTTCTAAATCAAAGCTGCTAGCACACAGAAACAAACACTGAATCACAGGCCAGAAGAGCCAGCCATGTTTTATGACATCAAAACTTCTCTTTTTTTAAAAGCCTAAAATAGATGATGAAGCCCTGGTTGTGAGGTGAGACTCTGAGCTGGCACGACACTTGCTCTCGTCCTCTAGTCTAAACAGAAATGTGCTAATGACTTGGCAAACGTCACAGGATTTCTCATAATGGGACATCTGATAAACTCACAGCTCATTGGCGAGAATAAAATCACACCTTTTAAGAACCAAAAATGTGGTGTGAACTAAATGGAGGACATATTCAATCACTGATTTTCCAAGCAGTTAGTCAAATGTATCTGGTTAATGTCATAAAATTTAAAGGGAGATTTGTTCCCCCTATGACAGTAAAGTCTTTCCAAATAGAGGAAGTAGCTGAAACCAAAAGGGGGTTCCTGTGATAATAGACTGTGCTTTTTACTCAGCTAGTTCATTTATATTTTAACATCAAATCCATAACAACATCTGGTAGATACTGTACATGTCCAAACTTCTGACTGCTACTGAACTCACTGCTGTGATATTGTGAGGCTCCCACATTTAAGAGCAAAAGCCTGCTGTTACAGTCAGGTGGAGAAGCTGACAGCGGTTTCACTTTTCGACATAGCCAGTGTTTGCTTGTCTGTTTAGATTCTAGACTGAGAAAATTATAAACCACAATCCACTATTACCATCTGCCCACAGTTGGTCTGTGTCAGGCTAAATTAACAGAGCACTACACTACACTTCCAGCGTTCTGTATCAAATGACTTTCAAACTGTTTTAATTGGCCCTGATGATCATCTCTGGGTTTTACACACCAACTGAGCATTACATTCTAAATTAAATGTCTATTTGAATTTATTTTTCCTGCTAGGGGTGCAGTTTCTTACATCTTAATTGAAAGTCTATTACACCATGTTGCATCAGCCTATCTCGCATATACCAAACAAATATAATGAGTATCTGAAATGTGCTACGACACACATATTGTATGCACATGCTCTGAGGCTATGTTATATGGTGAGAAGCCCCCTGTTTAAATTACATTATCCTCTGCAAATCTGACTATGTAATGATCTCCCACAGAGGGAAAACTAACTCACTTAACTACTAGCCGAGGTCTGGAGCCTCACTAATTCTATACACAGACACATCCACAAACCTAACAATGATGTTGTTACATTATGCGCTGAAAGAGCCTGTTTAAACAGCATAATCCAGTTCAAATACGGCAGCCTGAGAGACCGAAGGCTGCTACATTTCTGGTAATGTACTCAGACCACAGACACGGGGGTGTGCGCACACACACACTTACGCACAAAGCCTAAATTAGAAGGGTGATTCACTCTGTACAAATAGACTCTGACGATTCTTGTTTTTAATATTCACTTACATATACGCTGTAAATGATGGACGGGAAAGAGAGGGGGAAAAAAAGACCCAAAAACAGTGTGAGCACTAGGCCCACGTCCCACTCACCAACTTCTGAAAGAGATGCCCCACTGTAACCTTCTCATCCCACTGCTGGATGTTGGGATAGAGAGCGTCGTAGAACTCCTTGTGGATCTGGAAGATTTCCTGGATTTTGTAGAAGATGGTCTCCACCTGCTGGATGGTCAGGACGGGCTGTGAGGTGGTGGCCGCGGCTCTCAGGGGACGCATGGGCTGAACGGGCAGAGATGGTGGAGAATGGGACAAAGTTAGTGAACACAATTCAGCTGATGAAAGGACAGACCAACCTGAAATGTATTCCCAAATGTTATATAAATATGTTAAGAATGGGAGAAAAACTGGCATTATACTTTAACTCAATGTTTCTTCTAGACTATTTCAAGTTTATTGTATATTGTATAATTGTTTCCTTCAGACAAATGTTCATTCTATTCGTTTTAAAAAGTTATATAAAGTACTTTACTGTGAAGTATTTCTCCACTCAAGTTCTGATAAAGTGGGTTGAGGTTGTGTCTAATTTCAGAGCAGGCTTTGAGCATAGCTTGGTGCAGTTAATTGGCCAATCAGTGGCCTAATTGGGCCGGTGCCTGAGAGGAAAAGTTTCTGATCTTGCTATGTGTCTCCCAGTGATAAGCATGTAATCTTAGCCTGTCTCTGCTATTGGGTGACTCTCTTCTCTGCTGTGCTGTTTCTGACCAGTCAGATTGCAGGCTAACTCATAGAGAGGTGAAGAGTGGACATGCTGGATGGGGGGGTGGAGGCACACTGAATTACAGTGAAAACAAAAAGGCTTTCACGTCACAGAAGCAGAAGTTGTCTTGGACTGATGATGACTCATTCTGCCACTGATTGCAGGGGTTTAGCATGAAGTCTAATCACAGAGAAAGGCTGGCTAATTTTTATAAGAACTGACATTTACTGCACTCAACGCCCCCAGAAAGCTTTATGTATGATGGAGAAGCAGCAAGCTGAAAACCACTCAGGGTTTCAACAAATGTGTTTGACAGATGAACGAATTCACACACTTGTCACATATGTATCTCCATTTATCTCTGCATGTTACTAGTTACATTACAGGTTAACATCATGTGATTACTGAACCCACACAAACACAAAAAGGCCAGACAGCTTTCACTTGAGATGAGATATGTTTACACATTTTGAGTCAATGCCAGGTCTCTACACCTTCTTTAATGTGTCGCTGGCTTGTAGCCTACTGCTGTCAGCTGGTGACAGTTGCAGCATCATCAACACTTACATCAAACATACTTGGAATGAACAGTGAGACAAACTGCAACTTACTGTTAAGTAGTAGTGTACTGTTATCACACCTCTGTTGTAGTTGCTGTACTGCAAGTTACTTTCTCAGGTGTTAAAAACAACAACCTGAAACAGCTGAACACGAGCTTCCAGACTGCAATTGGCAACTATAGCAAAACATCCAAGTATAAGTATCTACTAGGCTGTCACACATCTCCATCACTCTTCAAACATATTGTCAGACTCATAAGATTTTTAACACTGAAAGGTGTCACATAAAGTTACAGACAGGCAACAAACCCTAACCCTAACCCTAACCCTCATGACATTTGTTACAGTTTCAGCTTGCCAGTGTTAGTTGATAGTGTCAACTAAAACATGCTAAATATAAATAATGCAAACATAGCAACAACAAAGTGTGATCGCACACTGTGTTTTAGACATTTTCTCAATGACTGGAGAAGTTGAAGAGGACAGGAAGAAACTCTTCATTGGTTCATTTGAATACTGACGTCACCGAAGGCTGAAAGAGGAGGAACTGAGACACACACAACAGATTTTTGCACATTTCTGCACTTTGTTTACCTCCTTGATTGCTACTAACTCTCTTTTAGAGGATGAAGTTTTCCACTCCAACTGTTTTCATAGTGACAAAACTATTTTACAGAGTAACATAATTTTGCACTTGCTATTAGACTAACCAATCATATTGGTCAAAGTGTAGTGTGTGGCTGAGATCAGGATATGACATAGTTGAGTTGGGGAACCATTCTCAGTAAGTGTTTCAGGAAACTGCTGTGAATGTGGTCTTGCTTTCAATGTGACCACTAATGACATTCTTCACACGGGCTTGCACCAAGTCACACAGCAGCAGTGCTGCAACATGCATGCTTCTCAATGAGCCTTCATGCATTGAATATGAATAATAACAATAGCTGCTTATATGCAATGGCAAAGCTACTCTGAAGGAAGGGTGCTGCACAGCTTAGGGCCATAAACACAGAAAACAGCCTAACCACATTTCTTGTGGGTAATATTAGGAGCTTATAAAAGAAAAGCAGTTAAAGATCTTAGAGTTCTAGTTGGAACATAAAATAAAAAGTCAGTGGGTGATATAGGACACCCACTGACTGCAAGGTTATGTTAAACTTTGGAAACATGTGAAAAGACTAAAAAACTAGAGATGTTTTAGTCAAAACCCTGAATAAGATGAAAAAATTATATATTTCATGAACTTAAAAAAAGCCCATTCCTGTATCTGTAACTTATGTCTTAATTTGTTTAGACAGACAAGCAAACAGATGAACAGACTACTGATTTTGCTTGTTTCATGTCTTAAAAAATGAGTCATTCAAATATTAATGTCTGTGAGACAGATCAAAAGACAATTCCAAAAACTATGGGTGTCCGATGAAACAGAGATACAGATGTGTGTCATCTGCAGCATTATGTTATATGATAATATTATACAGAGGGAGAATGTGCTGTGTAAAGAAAAAAGGATTGGGCCCAGAGTGCTTCCCTGAGGAGCACCATGATCAGTGTCAAATAACTGTGGCACAAAAATCCAAAATAACAAAAGCTTTCTTCCTCGTAAGTATGAGCAAATTCTCATGTATTTTACTTTCATCAAGCTGTTTGAGTGCTATGGCTGGTTTGACAGGCAGTCTCTAATTTTTCTTCAAATGATCATATAGTTGGTCCAAAATATGTTTCTCCAGATGTTTTACATGAAAATAAAAATTGGAGATTTCATTTTGTTGTATTAGTTAAAAATGTTTACAGTGGGGGTTTTTTTGTGTGTGTGTGTGTGTGTGTGTGTGTCTTACCAGTAGCAGAGCTTCCAGCTGGTTAATGTAGATCTCCTCACTGGCCAGGAAACCAGACAGGACCAGTTTCTTCATCTCCAGACCTTTCTCTATTTCTCCCTGCAGAATAAAACAGATATGATTATAATGTATGTTATAAACTTCTTACAGACACACACACACCTACACACACAGACACACACAGACACACACAGACACACACACACACACACACACAGGTATTCAGGATTAATTTCTAACCAACACCACATTAAAGTACTATGACTCAATCTCATTTCCTGATGCCACTGCAGTTACCATATCAAGTAACGGTGGCATTAATACACACACCTATCAAAGTGCAAGGGAATGTTCATTTGGAATTTCTGCTCATCTAATTACATCTAATTGGCTTGCTTCCTCTGTGGAAACTCTTACTCTAAGTGTTTCCAAGCAATTGTTATATTTTGTCTTCCGTATCAGGGAAGTCACCACCCTAATCATGTTTAAGAAACACTGAGAGAGAATAAAACAAGACAGACTTTTAGAAAGTTTTCTTTCTATTCTGAGGGAAATACTAGTTTGAATAAAAATAATCAAAGCTTGAAATGAAAAAAAACTGACTGCACACTGACTCAGTGGTTATTGAATCCAAAAATATTCCAGGATGTTTGCTATCATCACTTGGGCGATCCTATCTAGTCAGCAAGCTATTAATAAAATATCGTACACACAGCCCCGTATGTGAAGGTGTGAAGATGACAATCGTTGTTATATTGTTATATAATATTGTGTTAAACAAAGCAATTCAAATGTGTGAAAGCTACTCAGGCAATCCTCATTTTAATATTAATAACCAGGATATACCTTATCAGTCAATCAACTACCTTCCCCAAAGTAAACACCTGAGCACCTGGCCAGACAATCATTCACTCTTGGCCTTGTACTAAAGAGACAGACAGGTTCACATCCGTATTAAAAGGTAATAAAGTTGTAGCAATGAAGTGTCACATATGTACTTAACAGAGGCCTAAGAACAGAGATGTGTGTAGAGGAAGAGTGAGTGGAGGAAGATTAATTATTAACACAGCCAGATCCTTACAATGATATCAGCACACAAGCTTTGCCTGATAAGGGAAGAGAGCAATGACCTCATTGTTTTAACCCGATCATGACCAGCATCCACTTTCTGCCACTCATGCTAGGCTTGACATACAGTAGCCTATAACCATGTGCAATATATACAGTATGCACACAATATATGCTTTTCATTTTAAATGAAAGGATTATAATGGATTAGACACTTTGCACAAACTATTGCAAGATAAATTCACTTATAAAATATGCAAGCAACATATGTTTATCAATCTAAGAGATAGAAGTAATATTTATGTGAATTTATGTTTATATAAATTAAAATTGAGTGACAAATCTAAAATGCTACACGTGCACCTGCTCACCAGTATTGTATACTTGCATCTCCACACTTGTGATGATGACAGCGTTGAAGTTTGATCTCTCTGTAGTTTAAAACTGAATAAGAGCAAAAAGCATAAAACAAACCAGGATTGATTTCTAAAGCTTGTGTCTTATATAACTGAACTATGGAGGATTTTCAGCGATCATCAATCTGTCAGGAGGCATTTAAGTGATTGCCTCTGTAAGGTAACGAGGGAGTTCAGCAGCACATGTTTGAAGCAGAGGTTTTTTAAGTTTATGAGAAGTAGCCTCTCCACATGTTTTAATGCTGGCATTCCTTGAAAGAAACTGAAAAGAACATTTTTCTCATGACTAAAAACTCAAAACAAAAGCCAAACCAGATATTAGTCACACTCTCGAAACTCTCGGATGCTTCCTTGACATGCAAGTACTTATTTCCAGTACCATATGTCTGCTCACATCTCACATTTATTTTTGTTAAGCATCATTGTGATTTTACTTTTTTGGAAATTACATTCCAGAGCTGTATTTAACAAGATTTCTCTTATGATGTGATGCCAGATCCCTGTAAGCTGTCCTGACACTTCACTAAACAAACACAGAGACATGAGGATCTGTGTAAGTGTTGGTGACGTGTAAAGCTTACTCTTTCAGTGACAAACGTGTCACAGCAGGACGAGAAAGAAAAAACCATGAAAGGAAGGAGGAAAAAAATATTTTTTTCCAACAGTGGGAATATTTTTCCTCCGCTTGTACAAAGAGCTACTGTGTGTCGAGAGAGGAGCGAGATGAGAAATACACATTCAGAGTGGTGAGAGGATTTTTCCACGGTAACCTGCCTGTCCTCCCTTACTTGTCCCTTGTCAGTTACGCTTTTCATAGACAAGCCTACATGCTTTCAAGCTGCTATCTAGATTGACCTGCTACCATACAGAGCCCTGCTTTTTGTCAGTTCATCTAGAGCACACACGCACACACACACACAAAAGAGGCTTCTTAACAGACCTAAGTTACCATTAAGAAGCAGAGATTCTTAAAAAAGCAGCAGAGTGAGCGAGTGCCTCATCATCAGGCCATGAGGAGACATCAATGGCTGTCTCACACACACACACACACAAACTCTGGCAGTACAGATGGCTCATACACACACACACACACACACACACACACAGACGTTGCAGCACATGCTGTAGTGAAACTACATCACACCATGACACCAGTAGGACTCTGCATTTTGTTACACACGGCCAAGCTCTCAAGCTCAGTAAGAGTGTCAAGTTACGCATGTGTGTGCATTTGCATGTGTGCGTGTGTGTGTGTGTTCTCTGCATCCAGCTGTCCAGCCGCTGTCTCACCTTGAACACTCTATTTAACGGAGTGATGGGTTCCAGCTCCCCATCTCCATAATCAAACACCTCCCCCTCTTCCTCCTCCAGCACCCTATCCAAGAAGCAGAGCGCCTCCTCCTCGTCCTCCTCCATGATTCTTTCTTTCTTTCTTTCTTTCTTTCTCCTCCACTTCTCCTCTTTCAGCCTGCAATTCCCCTCTTCAGGGCCTGTCTGGACACATCGGTGTTTTCCCGTCAGAGCAAGTCGTCTGGACACCGAGAGAGAAAGAGAGAGGACCACAGGACCCCGCCTACATAACCCCACCCCCTTCCTCTGCTGGGCTTCCTGGTCTGTGTGTGTGTATGTGTGTTTATGTGTGTACTCTATGTGTGTGTGTGTGTCACTGTTCCACCTCGGTCGATGAGGTCTGCCCTCCCTCTACATCCGCCCCTCCCCTCCTAACAAACGATATCCAGCCACTTCCTTGATGGCCACATAGGCTGTCTCTCTCTAACTGTGCTTCACCAGGAGTGTGCTTCATTCTCTCTATTTCTGTCTTTTCAGGCTGAAGCTACTTCCCCATCACATGAGCACACTGTTTCTCTCTTTCCCGCATCACTGAGTGTTGCACAGTTCATTTCTGTCTCCTCCTCTCTCTCTCTCTCTCTCTCTCTCTCTTGCACTCTGTGGTCATTGTTTCTTTATTGATTCATTTCAGAGGCTTGGATGTTGAGCTGAGACCAAGCTTAATGTGCTGCTAGTGCAGCTGATTCTAATTACAGGTCGCATAGTTCACTGGGTAACAACGATTTTTGTTCTGGCAGAACACAGGGTTCAAAAATAAAATAGTGTTTAAAAAAAAAAACAGACACAAGCTGTTAGGAAAATCAATAAATCTGGATAGTAGAGATGGAAAGAAACTGGAACTGGGAGCAATTTGTCACACTGAACATGTGATGAGTCAACTCATAGTGTGTGTTTATGGATGACTATAGTTCACTTGCCATGACCTCTCAACCCTGCTCCTGACCCTTAGATGTCACTTCACAGGAAGTGAGACCCACTACTGCTCATCCAGCCTCCCCCTCACTCACCTCTTTCTCTGGAATTTTCGTCTGTTAAGTGTCCCAAACCTCATTTTTAGGCAATTTTCAGGTCATTTATGCAGGCTAATCTTGCACAAATCTAGGCTATTTTTAATAACTAACATCGTAGTCTACATTAGTTGGGATGGGCTTATTTTACAAGGCAAGGACTTAAAAGAGAGCTGGGAAAATAAATACTATTTAAGTTGTGGCTTGTATTTCTAGGTCAGCAACATTATAAGAGAGCAATACACGGCAAGAAAGGAGTGATCTTGTAAGAAAGAGGACAAAGGATATAAAATAACATCAGACCTAAAGAAAAAGTGGTATTAAAAAAAGAGGTTAAAAGCAAGAGGATGAAACAAAAACCTAAAATATGTCAAGTCAGTTTCATCTATAGCGTCCAAAATCAAAAATGTGCTACTATCTGTACAGAAAGCACCACCCTTCATCCCCAGACTGTTTATTTGGTAATAAAAAACAAAGAACCATTTGAGAAGAAAGATTAAGGGGAAAAAACTAATTCAGAAGAGAGGAGGTATCCCTCTTCAGAAATATGTTTTTTAAAGCATCCCAATAAACATGAGCCAAAAATTATCTGTATTGCACATTCACATACAAGCTCCTTATGCTAAATGTATGTATCTTAGCAAGGTGGTGTCAGCATTGGCTCTCTGGTGTCAGCAGATCAGAGGCCTGTGCAAACTCAGGGGAAAGAAAAGGCCTACTTAACAAGGCGGTGAGGAGAGGACGGCTTCAGTGGAAAGACCTTTAGAGTCCGGGAGGCAGCGTCTAACACGCCTTCTCCACAAACAAATCTTTTCCGCAGTAGACCAACCGACTCGGCCACGCTCACTTTGAACTGCTCTGACTCAATTTGCTGTTAAAAGTGTAGAGGTCAGGAGACGCCTGAAGGTGAGGGCGGGTAAAGATAAACACGCCATCAGAACTAAATATATATATCACTCACTGTTGCATTTTGACTAATATTATGGGGTGGAAGGATTCAAATGTATAGTGCAGTCTATTGAGGTGCTGACTAAAAAAAATGTATCTAATGCGACTGAAATTTCAAATTTAACCCTAATAATGAGGCTGCATGAGCTGTTTATTAACTATTTTAGTCAGCATCTTGATATTACTGTGATAAGTCTCCTCTTGGTAATTGGGGTCATTTCAGGAGGTGATACCATTATAATAGATCATTTACTTAACTAAACAAATACAATCAACTTCTAATCAAACTCTAACTAATTTCACTTTTCTTCATATATGCGATGGATTATTTAACTGCTCCTCAAAGCTCATCAGTTCAGGATAGTTGAGAAAATGTCGTCTGTAGCTTGTTATTTACAATAATTTGCCACTAGATGGAGACACATTTTCATTTACAGGAGCTTACACCCATGCATGGTGACTCACAGTGAATGTAACAGAACAATAAGCTTTACAATTCAACATTTACCACTTTTATAAGAAGGTCAGTGATCAAGGCCAAAGTGTGTTTACAATGCAGGGATAACACAGTGATAAAAGAGCTGTTTGGAATAGAGATTGGATTGGCAGATCTATAGAGGTAATAAAGCAAATGGTGGGATGAGGATTTTATAGACAGAGACTGAAGGAGGAGGAGGTGATGAGAGGCAATTCTTGAGAGAGGTGACAGACGTAGGGAGGCAATCTCCTGGAAATTCTAGATTGCCATTCGATGTGTAACAGAGGGAAGTGATAGACTCTGCCCTGAAGCTGTGCAGGTGTTTCTAAATCACATAACAAGTCTCACCCAACCAGGCTCAGGGTTTCTTTCATATAAATACATGTAAGAATGTTTTTTATTCAGGCTTTTTCCATGCTGCAGGTTAAAGCTGATGCGATGTGTGAAGTGAATACCTTCAGGCCTGTGTGTGTGTGTGTGTGTGTGTGTGTGTGTGTGTGTGTGTGTGTATGTGTGTGTGTGTGTGTGTCTGTGTCTGTGTGTGTGGGAGGCTTGGTTTTAGGTCAGGGTCAAACGTGACTACTGCTGAGCCTCCCTGGGTTGATGGAGCACTCACTCACACGGTCGTACACACAAGCGGTCACACAGGACTCACAGTCACAGACACAATCAAAGAAACACATGTAGCCGCAGGGCATGAAAAGAGACTCTGCTAACCTCTAACCTGCTCATATAAAGGAGGGGATGAAACACGACAGGACCACAGACACTGAAATACACCGGTAAAAACATTCAGAAAACTACCAGCAGTTTTATATAACTAGTATATTGGTACTCTTCATCAGAAATGAATGTAACCCAACAAATATCCTTTTACATCAGCTGTTCTAAATGCCTGGTGTCTTTCTAGCAGCAGCAGTTTATTTGGAATACACAGAGGAGCAGATGGTATTTAGCATGTGCAGAGAAATCCACTGAACAAAGAAAACACAAATATCTTCAGTACATAAAGTCTAATTTCATTAACTGTAAATCCAAAGACAAAAAACATCCAAGCACCAAACACTGACTGACCCACACGCACAAAAATGAAAAATGTTTAAAAAAAAATCACAACAGCACAGTTCTTCAATATATTCTCCATGGACACACTGACTGGCAGATTGATGCTTGTGGCGTCAAACTCCATCTGGGTCAGCGGTCATTTCCTGCTGCTGTGAATGTGCCACCTGCAGTGTGCTGCAGGCAGTCCAGCTATTATGGCTAATCGCTAACAATTACAGAGAGTGAAAGATCCGGCGGCTAACTTCAGGAAGAAACAAACATCCCAGACGAGAAAAAGACTGTGATCACAGATGAAACCTGGAGTAAATAATCCCAAATAAAACTTCTGCTGCTGATAACAGGGAGAAACACTGGTTGACGACATACCAGCTTGAACTGTTACTGAGACTCTAATGCTGTTAATGTATTGTAAACTTGAGAGTTTAGATAATATAATTAAAAGGGCCATACTAGTAAATATTGCACCTTTCAATAAATATTACATAATACTTATTTTATCAGTCCGTTAAATAAAATCAACTTGTATATGATTATTTATTTACCTTTAACTTTCAGTTACATATCATCATGTGGTCAAAGATTAACAGAGACTGTTTTGAAGACACTACCTTGTTGGTACATTGAAAAAAGCTCCACCATCTGATATTAGAGAGTTGAAAGCACCAACAAGATATACCAAAACAAATGTCATCTAAGAAATGAATCTAAAAGCTTTGGCAAAATACTGTTGAGTATAAACTAATTGTAGTTGATGGATTTAAACATACAGAACTACCAGTATAGTTATTAAGGCCTTTCAGGATCTTGACAAATATTCTACATATGCAATGTGCCGGGAGCTGGACCTCACCTGAGCCAATCAGTCATCTAGCATGTAATCACACCCTGGAGCATCCAGCCTGTAATTTCTGCCCCCCCATTTCACCATTCCCATCTGTCACATTATTCCACTGAGTTCAAGTTCAAGTGTGATGGACTGCTTACTGATTCATACCTGCCTCTATATAAGTATGTATGTATGTGTGTGTGTGTGTGTGTGTGTGTGTGTGTGTTCTTACCCCAGACAGCAGGCCCTCTGGTGGTGTGGGAGAGACCGTTTCTCCGTCAGGCCCTTGGGGCGCACACAGCTGGGGCGACATGGTGGGGGATTCATCTATGTAGGGCAGCGTCTCGGATCCGTCCTGAGACTTGCCGTCCTCGGCCCCGTCCCCCTCGTAGCCATCTGTGTTGTAGTTAAAGTCTGGAGGATAGAGAAGAGGGGAGAGAAAGAGACGCTGGTTAGCATTTTACCACACAGATCGAGGCTGTCGCTGGGTTCAAACACAATTATTTATTTTTGCAGAGCCGACAAATATTGACACACAGCTGCTAACTTAATAAAACGTCACAAGTAACTTAATGTTTCTCTGGTTTTCTGAGGTATCACATGATTAGGTTTGGTGTTGGTATTGAGGTCAAAATTCATGTCCTGTGACAGTGCTGCTGTTCAGGCCTGAGTAACAGTGACAGCTCCAGTGGAAGAGAACAACGCTGATTCTGAAATGACTCCTGTCCTGCCTACACACACACACCAGCGAAGAATACATGGGATAATAAAAAAGACGTATGAGATATATAACTTGATTTGAAACCTTTTAAATGTGATGTCTTATTAGAGAGTAGAGGTGTATTTATGATGGGCAGACAAACAGCTTCATGTGATGGTCATCTGTTATAATAAAGACAAGCAACACTGGTGTACTGTCAGGAACTATAAGGCCATAAACAAAAAGGAGGAATTAATGACTGGAAGTGACAGTAGGTAATTTTAGAATTTCTTAGACATTCTCCTTTTTTTTACCCTGACGAAATGCAAATCCTTTTTATCCCTAAATTTCCTGTATGAACTTAGAATAACAGCAGTGCACACACTATAGCCCGCATCAGACTGCAATTCCAACAGAAAGCCAAACAGCAGTGAACCAAAAGCAAAACTAAAATGTTTGAGAAGAGCTTTATGTGGGAAGTGCGTAGGTGAGCCTATCTGCCTGTTAATGACCTACACTGAACTCACACACACCACCACTGACAAGTAGAATTGTGTGTGAGCTCACCATCATAGCAACAAGGTGTGTGCAACATATCAGCAAATCCTAACAAGCCGCAATTGAGAACTAATTGAAAAATAAAAGCGGGGGTCTATCCCCACTGGGACGACACGCACCATCAAGCTAATGCCGATGGGTGCCTACGGTGGCCGGCACGCTGCCGTCTGTCACCTTCTGACACGTGCCATAACCCACAGTTATAGGACCACCCACCTGCCAATCATTACCCTTAAAGAAAAATCCCTCCATCTGTCACTTGCATGCAAGTATGTGTGTGGGGAGCGTGCAGAGTCACAGCTACCATATGGTATATTTGTAGCTGTGGGGCAAATAGCTGACAAATGGTACATTTGGGTCTCAGCTCACTTAGTGATGCATGTACAAAAAAAATACAAACAAAAGGCATTGAGAGTGTGCTCAAGAGCTGACAGATGAAGAGTAGAACATGAGATGAAAGGGAGAGGAAGGGGTTAAAATACTGAGGGAAGGTCATTTGTCCGGCACCAACTGTGCCATGATCGTGCCACAGAAAGGATCTGCTGCTCCAACATGCAACTGAGTGTGTGAGTGAGTGTGTGTGGTTGTTTTTTCCTCACTCCTCCATCTGTTCCCTCTCTGTGGCTCTTCTGTACACCTTCTGCCTTCCTGACATGCTACTTTGTCCCTATTTGTGTTAGAGAGTGTGTGTGAGAGTGAGGTATTGATGTTTGGAAACTGAACTATGAGCCCGAATGAATGTTTTGGATTTGGACTATTAAGAGTGGGGTTCCATGTTCCCATTGACCTGTTAGTGGGATTTTTCCTCACTCAGCTCAAAGACAGGCAGGTTAGGTTATGAGTTTATCCCTCTGAGAGATTGTTGACCTGCCCTGCTTCTCACACCAATGCATGGTGGGATACACTCCCAGCATGCACCGGACAACGCAGAAAGCCTTACACAGTGCACACCACTGCACTCATGTCTAGACGTGCACTAAACTCTGCTACCTCTGTACAAAGATGTTGGCCATGAATCATTTCTTATTGGCAGACACATCAATAGGCAGCAGAAATAATTCAGAAATACAGTCTCCCACTGTGGGGAGCAGAGAGTCAGTCAACAGAGAACCGAGCTTTGAAGCAGTGAAGACAAAGAAGAGCAATGTAAAGTCCACTGTCCGGCTCATGCACTGCACACGCTTGCTTCCACTTGCCTGAGCTCTCATGAATTTGCTGGCTGAATGTCTGCTGTTTGTGCAACGTGTGCTGCGCTGTCATTAGAGTCAGTTCGCGTTTGGACAAATCTCACTGAGTGCAATTTGGTGTTTGAGTGGTCATTATTTCTCCTTATTATGTCGGAGGAGCTCTACTAATGCAAGAAAGACTCAGATACAGAGAGAGAGAGAGAGAGAGAGGGGGAAGCAGAGACAAAAGAAAAGGTTGATTGTGTGCGTCTCTTTCGCCTGGCTGAGCTGCTGCTGCTCAGTGATGATATCAAACCAAGATCACAGACACAGAAGGTTGTGTATTCAGTATAACATTACAGCCATATGTCATGTAACTCAATTATTCAGTCAAAAACATCACATACTGTGTCACAGCTCATTCAATAATATCAACTAATATATGATTACACATAACTGGCGACTTCCATTCATTCTTTTGAGTCAAATATTTTCCCACACGATATACAAGCACTGATATTTTAAAGGTGTTTTAAGGCAAAAAGATATCTGAGGCATGATATTAGTTGTGTTATGCAAATAGACTAGTTACAGGTCATGTGTTGACATCTGTTTCCCCGTCAAACAGTGTTTTCCTTTCATAGCGCAACCTCCACAGTTGAGGTCAGGGCTCAGAATATGGTTATGGTTAGGAACAGCACAGATAAGTGGTTGAGGTTAGAGATGAGGTTGAGTCAGGTGCATTTTAAAGTAAGAGCAACGGTTAAAAAGACTTCAATACACCAGCCCTGCTCATTTCAGCTGATACATGAACTGTACACGGCCTCCAAACAGAAACTGACAGGCCATTGAAACTTGTTTATTGTTGCCTGTCTGCAGGTATTCAAATTTGAATTAATGCAAACAGGTAGGAGGGAGCAAATTACATTTTCTACCCTGACTACAATAAACTGACACTGGCAGTATCAGGTTAAATGTAGTAAACAAAGGCATACTTTTGAAATATATAGCAATTTAGCTTAAGGGAAATAAATTAATCAGTTTTAAACTAAAATTATTTGTCATTCAAAAAGTTAAATTCCATATTGCACGATTGTTAATAAGAATCAGGTTCAGTGTGTTAATGTGTTGATTAAAGTTTAATTTTACAATGTGGTCTTAGAGCTGCTCTGCACTACACTGATTCTTTGGAATCAGGAAGTTGGTTTCTAATTATTGTAGGTATGTCTGGACACGAATTTAGATATTTTGTTGAGTATTTAGTCTCAACAATAGTTTGTTTCCAAAGCATTTCAGTCTCCACAGTTAAAAACCACTCATGCGTACAATGCAACCTCATTTAAGTCCACTCATAAATATGTTTAGCACAATACTGCAGAATTGTAGGAGCTTTACTGTAGAGACCATCAGAGAAACTGATCTTTTCCGTGTATAATCAAACATGACACAGATGAGTCATGCTAAAATGTGACATTTTAAAAAGAGCAAAGTTACATAGGACTTGTTCCTGACTCCTACTCAACAGGATTGTTCACCCTTTAATACACTATGATTTATCAGGTTAGTTAGGACAAGCAAATGTCAAACATATTTCTTATGTAAATTTTATTTTATAGTGTGAAGTCTTTAGGCCAGAGTAGCAGCCACAACACTAACTGCACCATATCTGACAAGAGCTATTAAAAGGGAACTAAATTAAGATTTTGAAATTACTTACATTTGAATGATGCCACCACTGTCATTATTTATCAGTGAAACTAACACCTAAAACATAAAATACCACATGACTCCAGTTTCTGGCGTGCTTCAGTATGGAATATCTTTTTCATTGCAATTTACAAAAAAACTTTAATTTTGTTTGAAGTTAAGGTCACAGGTGATATCCATTGTACACAGAGGAACAATATCTAACTAAGAAAGGTGGAAACAAAAGTTTTATAACCAGCAGCTGAGAGAAAATGTATGTTTTATGTTCCTGTTTCTTACATTTGGCTGTCAGCACTCTTGTTCCTTGCTCTATTTCTGAAAACTCATTCATTTCCAATAAAGCTGCACATTAGAGTCAACTGGAACCCACATCACCTGAAAATCAATACACTATTTTTCACTTTATTCCTTTTTTTTTTTTTTTGAACAAACTGGTTTACTGAGACCAAAAAGATACACATTTACATCAAAATCTCTGCATCAGTGTTATGATTATATAAAAAAAGGATTTAATTTAGTTTATTATATCACAATATAAAAACACAGCTGTTTTGCTGTTTTTTGGAAGTCCTCCCACAGTCACAAAGTTCACATACACATGAGCCAGTGACTCAGAAGACCATGGAGGGGGATGTTTTTTTTCTGTGGAGAGGATTAATCAGTCCTAACCTGTTATAACTGTTCAAAGGAGCCATCCTCCACACACACACACACACACACGCATACTTTAAAAGGGTTAAAAACGGGGACAACATGACATGACATCCGATTAAACAGGAGATAACGCAGAGTAAAAGGATTGAATTGCAGGGGAGGAAGATTCTATGGAGAAATCAATACAGCTTCAGTCTGGCACATCACTACAGTGCAGCGAACACATCCACAGACCAGCAAACACACAGAATGACCACACTCACCATCTTTGGAGAGGAGATTACGAATGACACACGCAGCCTCGAAGAAGAACGCCATGAGTGTGTTGGCGACGTCTGACTCAAAAAATAGCTAACACCTTTCACTGGCGGTCCTCCATGTCAACGAGACAGTCTGTCAAATGCTGTGTCACACACCTTGTGCCCTGCCGGTCCTGTTTTTTTGACTCATATTAAGCAACAGAAACTGAGAAGTGTCCCGCTGGAGGAGTGATATGGAAATAAGAGAGAGCTGGTTTGGAGCTGTGCTCGGTTGAATACTACCACAGTGTTATAAAGCTTTCAGATAGCTCTTATTCAAATGAAGGCAACAACACCCACATCCTAAGAGGAAGCAACAAACTCACAAAGAACAGTTGCTGTATGGAAGCTGTGACCTGTATTGAGCACATGAACATGCTTCTCTGTGTGCTGAATACTGTCACATCACTTCCCAGTTGGCCCATAAACACTATTATGTCCGGTTATGGTTTAGAGGTCATGTAGCCATAAAAATCAATAGCGTGGGTGCATGAATTGTAGATTCACTCCGTGTATTGTACTATGGGGAACCAACCAAAACTGGATTTTTGGTTCAGATGCACAATAATTTCACCACTTGTCAAACACTGTGCTGAAAAGCCAAATACCTAAACCAAACACTAGGAACCACAAGTTGCTGCAGTGAAGCCAGCTGTGGATTAGAGGAGTCTTCACATTTGGAAATCATTTACATCGCGTTGTCATGAAAAGCTAACACGGCAAGCTACCATCAACTAAACTGAGATTAACTATTCATGCTATTATTTGAATGCGTAGCTTGGGTTTTTCCATACAAACACCACCCTCCCCAACGTGGATGATAACAAATAGGGAACCAGGTTCAACACGCAATCACTGACTGATTTGTATAAGTAAATAGTGCACTGTCTATTAGAAAGGAGACATACCTTATCATCTAGACACAGTAAAGGTCTACCTCTGCTGTGGCCAGCACAGGATGCTCTTCTACTTGCTGTGTGGGTGCAACCTCCAGCATGCTTTTGTTGGACGCAACCACAATCTTCAACACCTACAGGACTGCAAAGGCTCAAAGGTTTCAGTGTCTGACAAAAACACTAGGCTCCAATCAAACTTGGCTAAACTACTCGTGTTTTGTCTTGTATTACAGATTGGTTCTGACTACCTCAACCTCTTTACTAGTGTTTCTGTTGGATCTCAATTAGGATAATGGGACTGTATCATTTACGTCAGCTGTATCAGAGAGCTGCTGTACATGTTGTTGCAGAGGTCAGCAGAACTCATACAAGTATTCTTTGAAAGGTTTTTCCTTGTGAAATCTAAAAGGTCACACACTGAGTGTCAGCGTCTGACAAATGGACACAAAGCTGACCTTTACGGACACAATGGCTGACCTAACAGTCACTGAACACACTCATAAATAACTGAGCGCCACCCGTGCACACAGAAGACATATTCTTTCGTTGGTGCTCATCTGCTCATGGCCTTTATTTGTACCATTAAGTGAAGGAAGGGAGGGATGAACACATCACCAGTGGAGACCACAGAGCTAAAGAGTGAGGAAGATAAAAACCACATGTACAACGTTCATATCCTGCATGTGCTGACAGAAGCAATGCTGCCTGAAGCTCTGATTAAAATGTTGTGGCTGTAGAGCAGTCACAGCCCATGCACATAATTGCTAACACGAGTTTGATAGTCATTCCACTCATTCTGCTGCTGTGACCTCTAAACAGCAATTAAAAATAGCTATTAACTTTATTATTATTTATAATATTATTTTAGTAGAGAGAGATAGTTTAGTTTTTAATACAAACATCTTATCACATCATCTTATCTCAAGACTAAGACTAACTGCCCTTTCCATTTAAGTCTGAACTCTGTTGCAGGTAAAAAAAAATAAAATTAAAAAGTTGAAATATTGCTGACTTTTTATATTCTAAAACAGCTACACAGAAGGCAGATTTATTCTCTTGTGTAATGTTGGGGGGGGGGGGGGGGGCAGCATAGGACCTGGTTTTCATCTGCCCTGGATGTCATCACACTGCTTTATATACTGCATATTTCCATTGATTAATGTTTTAAGAATTGCTGGAGTTTTGAGTGTAGCTGTCTGGTTGAAAAATGTGTATCTCCACAACGGTGAATTTCAGTGTAAAATGTGGGGGGCCGTGACAGTATGGATTTTTTTCTAACTGCGGTAAAAAAAGCAACTTATCCCTGCGGTTATACAGTGATATTCCTTCATCCATGGTGAAGAGTACACACACACACACACACAGACACACACACACACACACACAGGAGAGGGACGTGTGCGTGTCTCGGTCTCGTTTTCGTTGTTCAACTCTGACTGTGGGCATGACATGACCAGAGTGATACAGTTATAGTCACAGCCCAAGTAAAGTGTCAATGCAAATAGAGAAAGAAGAGTTTCGATTCTGAGTGATTGACATATACGCTGGGCATGCTATGAAACTTGTGACATGTCATCTCAATATGGCCTCTAATTCATAGGACTGGAAAAAATATTGAGATTTTAAGCAAGATTTGCTTTATAAACATTACAAGTGTTACATGTGATATAAGGATAATATTAGTATTCGTTGGTTTTCCTTCATCTACTTTAAAAGCTCCAGTCTATAATGTCTTTGATATTGCTCTCTTGCACTCTCTTTGGACATCCTTTGCACTCCACAGAATACTTAGGGGAATTGTTGCAGCCGAGGAGGAAACCTAGCCAGTCTCTTTGTGTCACTCACCCCACAGATACACACTTTACCCAATTACTGACCGGCTCTGGTGTGTGTTGATCGGGTTAGATCAATGATGCTTCAGCTAATAGAGGAGATTTGCACCGGAAAAACATTTTCAAACTGGTTAAATGCACACAAATACATACAAACACATGCAGAGCAATCTAATCTGCAATTGCAGAATTGCTCACTTCAGCAAGCTACGTAAGTATATGCAACCGAGTATAATAGCCAAGTGTTTGAATCTGCCTTGTATGGAGAAAACTAGCTCAGCAGTTTCAAAGCAACTAGTTCCACATGTGGTGGAAGAACATTTATTACTGAGGGATCAAAGTGAATGCAATGAGATAAATCAAAGAAATGACTGAAAAGCTGGCAATATTCTTCCTCACAGTACAGCAAAATAAAGTCTCCTTTTGAAATAAATGAGTAGTAGTGGTCCTCAATCTCTGATACCATATATGTCCATATGACACCTTAAAGTATTCTTCCCAAATGTGTTCAAGAAAGCTCTGAAGTGTGACAACTGAGTATAAACCACTGAGCAGCAACCTGTCTAATGCATCAAATGTATTTGTTTTCAGTGCTATGTTTCCTGAAGGGTTGGGTTTTTAGACAACAGAACTTGTCCACTTTAACAACATGTAACGCAGCAGATTAAATGTTTCTGTCGTGTAATTTTTATTTAAGGGATTAAACATTCAAAACCAATGTGATCCTTTAAAGAGGTCAGAGGTGAAGGGCTGAATAATGGGCTAGTATTCAGACGCCATAATCTAAGAGCTGTGAAGCACATTTCATCAATACTACCCTAATGTGATTTTCAACACTGACAGCTGGCAGCAGAGAACCAGGAGGATTCGGGTAATGCAGAGAGTCCAGAAGTTCTCCAGAGGATCGCTGCTGAGGTGTGCGTGACAGTAGATTTGGTCCGCCTTCTCTGCTATGTAGTAAAGTCTAAATATTGTTGCGTAAGCAACCAGTTGAATCTGCAATCCATCCCTGCTACACGATGACCTCGGCCCAGTGTCGGCTCACATCACTCTCACTCTTAACTTCTCCTGACGGATGGCTCTAAATCCACTTGTCACTCTCAATAACTGGCCCTTATTTCAGTGGCAAGGACAAAGGCTGCCATGACAACTGCTCGGGTTGATGCAAATGCTTCCTGCTTGCCAATAAGCCTTTTTGGTCGTGTCGGGAGGTAGCCAATGTTCTTGACAGCGCTATTTATCCCCGAGGAAACTTTTAAAACTGAACACCCTGAGTCATAAACTAGCTGAGGGCTCTACAGAGAGAGAGAATACTCTCTGCTATAGGCTAAAGGCTTCACCCACCCCTCCACGCTAAACAATAAACTGTGAACTGACTGTGAGCTTACTAGATCCGTAGTATGAGGTTTGTTTTATTCCTCTTTAATGCGACAACAGCTGCTGTGCACCAGTTTATAGAGTAGAAACATCCTCCACAAAACACAGATTGGCTGAAAGAACTTCCTATGAGAGTTTTACAGTGGTCAACCATAATGGTGTTAGAAGGCTTCTGCCATACTGCTGGGGTTAAGTGGTGGGATGCTGACATAAGAAGACCTGAGGCTCTACCAGGAAGGCAGCCACATCACAAAAAAGGAAACAGAAAGCAAGCAAGGTTTGAAAGACTAAAAAACATGTGATCACACCTGTGCTGTTTCACTTGATCACACCCATACTGGGCAGCTGAGTGACAAGACAACTCCACTGCCGGGCGACATCACACAAACAGACTCCTGCTTAAAGCTGCTACAGCAGGTGGGCCAGTCACCAGCTTTTTGAAGGTGACCTGTTGTATTGATTTCCAGCTCTACCTTTGTATTCTGAGACTACACTAGAGTAG
Organism: Scomber japonicus; assembly: GCF_027409825.1. Taxonomy (NCBI): domain Eukaryota; kingdom Metazoa; phylum Chordata; class Actinopteri; order Scombriformes; family Scombridae; genus Scomber; species Scomber japonicus. The sequence continues at coordinate 23,682,452 of NC_070590.1, read as the reverse complement.
CTTTGCATGATTCAAAGTTAAAAAACAACTTATTTATCTTATAATGGCTATTTATGCAGCCCCTTAATTCAGACTCTTAACAGGTAGTTTAAGCTGCTGTCTCTTTAAGCCCCCAGTCCCTACAAGCCCACTGTGTTCTGATTGGCCAGCTTTCCAGGAGCCTGCCCTGGGCTCGCTGTATCACAGTGATGTTAAGTTGCTGCTGATGAAAACCCAGCATTTCCTGCTTTCTTGCTCTATATTAAAATCTTTTTCTTGCTCTTTTAAATGACTAAATAACAGGAGTCTCTTATTGTGAAACATTTATAGGAAATGAAAGTGATGATGATGTTTGATGAAGAGCTGCAGACAACCAGCACACCTCCAACAGGTAAACTTTACTTTGCTAGAAAAGAAAAACAAAGTCAGGGCTCAGCGCGACTACCCTTAAAACAATGGAGCAGATGACCATATAAAGAAATCCGTCACAAGCTGACATCAACTCAGGCTGAAAGTCGAAAAAACTGTGGTCAACTGATTGTTCAGAGCAGCATAAAGATGGTGCTTTTTCCTCACAGAGATTACTTTTACATAGATTTACCTTATTATTTGACAGTTTGGATACGTTTAATATGAGCTTCCGACACTGTAACATTATATACATGACTGAAAATTAGGAAAAAAATGCATTCAGTTGAAGGGAAGCCAGAGTGGATGACAATGGCTGCTTCTGTAAGCTCACCTTTATACTCAGACACGAAAGAGTTTTTTTATGTGTGGATTGCAGTTGTGTGTGCATGTGTGTCGGAGGGGAGGAAAGTGATACGGGCAACAATGTGATAGGTGAGTGGGACTACAGAAATCTACAATGGCATCCACCACATAGCTACGTTTATTGGTCTAGTTGGGACTGACAGAGACATCACAAAAACACACACAGCAGCAATACACAAGTGCATACCAGCATACACCTGAATGGCATACAAATACAGACACGAGCAAGACTGATTCATTACGTGTGACTGAGGAACAAAGGAGCTGCAATTTACTGCTACATAGAAACATGAAACACTGAGAACCGGTTAGTATGCATGTGTAGTCATCCTCTGCACAGCTACTGTACCTGCATGCTGAGATAACTCATTTCTCACTGCCTACCTCTGAATCAACTCTTATACATAATGTGGTGGCAGCGACTGTTGCATGTCATTATTCTGTGTGGGTGTGGACAGAGAAACAGTGGCAGCAGAGTGTGTTTATGTGGTGCAGCAATACTATGTGTTGACCTCATGACAGATGAGTCAGCGCTAATGCAAACCTGTGACCTCAGCCTTAGTGTTTTCCAATTCACTCCTCTATTTTTTTTATTAGAAATGTATCCTTCTACCTAGAAATGCACTAAAAAGGGCAAATTCATTCTCACATTAGCTATGTGAATTTGTGTGTGTGTGTGTTTGTATTGATGAGTGACAAATTAACATTTTGACGAAAAAGCAATTACAAAAAAAAGTGGATGTAACAAAATCAATACAACATGAGGATGATGTATTGATTGGACAGCTTCATTATGATACTCACACGCCTATATTTTGATTGAACGAGCTCTCACTGTAATCAGTCCTCCTCCTGAAGAGACCCCATTCTAATTCAATTCCATTTGAAGTGCCAGGGAACAAAATCCACAGTCCTTTATCCATGCATACATGCTTTCTAAAGTGAACTTGAGGTTAATATGATGCTACAGCGGTCTGAGTTAGACAAATCAAGTACATGTATTCTAAATCTTCAGCCTTTTTAGTACAAAACTCACTCTTGCTGTTATTATTCCTCCACTGCAGCTCAGCAGGGAAACAGTGTGTATAGAAACAGACACAAAGAGGGAATTTTGACCTAAAAAGACCCACTCAATTTGTATAACTCAAACTGCTGAAGCCTCATATTGGATTGAATCACCGTCAGTGTGGAGAGGACGAATGATAACAGCTATTAATAACACTGTTAACGTACACGTATCTGACTATTAAAATAAAGCACACTTAAAAACATGTTCAAGCTTTCACGATTTTATGAGATTTCATTCAAACATGGCCATGCATTTTTAAACTACTGATGTAATATCTAGTAACATTCTCATATGCCAAAACACATGATCGACGATAAGTGAGAAGAATCCACAATATCAAAGAATTTGGTACAAGAAGTATTGGTAACCTCAGTGCAGATAGAAAAGCTGCCATGTGACCCAAATGTCATTGGTTTGAAAACTGCACAGCCTCATAGAGAATCCTCAGAGGAGACAGCGCATGCCAAGTGTTCTCCTCTTGCTCAGCAACTACTGCTGTCCACACTTAACCCTTTAGTGGACTTACATAGTGTGTATGAGCATGAGATTAAAAATGAGAGATATTCAGTCTCCTTTGAATAAAAAAAACATACAGAATCTATAATTTCATCCTACCGACACTCACTCTATCTCTGTCTCTTATCCATCTATAGAAGCTTTGACCAGCTGTGCAAAGTTGCAAACGAATAAAGTCAGGGGGAAGGAAAAGATGCTGCTGCAGTGTGAGAATTCAATCAGGAAGTTCTTGCTGCCTTGCTCAGCAGATTTATAAAAGGAGGAGAGGGATTACATCATGCCCTGAAGCCAGCTAACAGTATAACGTGGGCACCAAGATGCAGCCCTGCAAAACTGCCTCTGTATGAGGTGCTGCAGTGACACACATACACATCATTTTTACAGTAGAGATGGGCGTTTATGAGCTTTAAGTTTCTTTGGGGAGGTAATTACAAGAGGAGTCTCAACATGTCTGTACAAGTTTACTATTCGACCGCCTTTACTGCATACTGTGTGTGTTTGTGTGTGCGTGTTCGGAACAGTTGAAGATATTCCTCTGTGTCTTCCATGTCGCTCTCAGTAGATGTAGAAGAGCTCAACCATAACGGATCGAATTCTCCAAAGACCGGATAAAAGACAAGAGATAGGAGAACGAAAACAAAAAAAAAGACAGAGCCGTGCCTCCTGTTCAACTTCTCCTAGCCTTCCCGACCCTGTGGAGCCATGACAGCGTGACTGTACAACAGCGGCTTGGCAGATGTGCGGCCATCCAGTGTGTTGTGTGTACGTGTGTGTGTGTGTGTGTGTGTGTGTGTGTGTGTGTGTGTGTGTGTGTGTGTGTGTGTGTGCGTGTGTGTGCGTGCGTGTGTGTGTGTGGTGACTGAACATGTAGGCTTTTACACCTCCCTGTCTTGCTGTCATCAATCAGGAGGTGACACTGGGGAAATTAAACAGCCTTTATGAAGGTCTATCTTTACAGCCCGTGCCCCGTTATTCCACTCATCAAAGTAACGTATTTCCACAGCAGTAACATGACATGAGACTCTGAGGACAGAACCAGCAGCAATATAGTCGGCTATCACTTGAAACCAACGCATGCAGATGCTTCAAATGAGAGGCTATAAAATGACAAAAGGGGGAGCTTTGGTGAGTGTGCGGCCCTATGGGAAGTTTTAAACCACTAAATGTCCAAATGTAGTGGTTATATATTATGCACGATATTCAGTATTGGCCGGCATGTGCATGTGTTATTTGGCTGATTGTTTCAGCTATTTGCGATGAAACTCTAACGATGGAAAAGAACCTTTGAATAAAATTTGCTGCCTCTGGTTTGCTGCTTTATTAGCTTTCATTTTCTTGCCAACCAGGTCCAGGAATGATAAAAAAAAAGTCTTTCTGCTACCTTACAGAAAGCAGAGGTGAACCTGTGGGCTGACAGCGAACAGCCGCCGGGCAGAGAGCCAGATGTGGTGCGACAGATTGTGTTCTTTACCACACACTGCCTCCCCCCCACACACAGGTTCAGATCAGTTCAGTTCAGTTCAGATCTTTATTGTCCCTCGAGGGGGAGAACTCAACTGTGATCAATCCAGCTTAGGTAGCGATCAATATGCAGACATGTCCAGCCTCTTCCACACACATACACACACACACACACATACACACAGGCTGTCAAACATGTGAGTGAACACAGGGCCACATGTGCGCACACAGAGAGGCAGATCAGCAGATGTTTGGAGAGAGAAGTTGAGCATTAAATGTTATTAGACAAGGAGATGGCAAAAGTTTGGAGAAAGCAAAAGCGCTGTGGAGAATATTTGTTAACAGATGTTATTCTCTACAGGAGGCATCTATGACACACTACACTCTTTACAAGGAATAGTCAAGAGTCAAGAACAGCTCTTATGTGCTAATTGCCGTTGCAAATGCAAAAACACATTTTCCAAACCTTTTGGGATCATTGGTACATTTGAAACCCATCTGATTAACCACAGAGGCAGCTTTTAAAATGAAAGAGGCTCACTGAAGCGCAGTTTGACACAATGCTGCAGATCTTACAGTACAGTCAGCTGCCAAATTCACCAACATCATTGCAATCACCTATCAACCTACTCTCCTACAGGGTATTCATTTGTTCAAGAATATACCCTATGGCATTAAGATTGAATTTCAAGTGAATTCCTTGTCTAGGAACAGCACACAAAGAGAATGCTTAACCAGTGTTTCCTGAAAATGCACAGCCTTGTGGTCATACTAAACCATGTGAAGAAAGGCATCCTCATTTCCAAAAGTCTCTGGCAGCAATGAGAAACTCAGTTTTACTTGTGATTAATGAGGACCTGTGCATCATTCTCTCCGGATGCAACCAGCCATCCACCACAGGCTGCCTGATCAAACAGTCTTTACAGTACAGGTAGTGAAGATGTAAGCACTTTCAGAGAAAGCTTCTAGAAGCGTAAAGCTCCCAAAATAAACCGACTACATGAATTTCACATGAATGCAGGATGTGGAACAGCAATAAACACAGGTTACTACAACTATAAGTGGACGCTGGAACATGAATGTGTTCTGTGATAACTTAAGGAAGGTCTTATCATAATCCCCATGAGCAAAGTCTACAATTCTATTTAAAGAAATCCAATCACATCTGGAAGTAATTCAATTTCACAAGAAAGATGAGACATCTTTTTTAAATTTTTTGTCTGAATGGTAAAATATATAAGCTTAACTCCACACTGTTATAAAGAGATTAGAAATTTGCCTAAAAAGAAGAGAGCACAGATTAAGTTAACTTTCACTATCTGCACCTTCCTTTTCAACAAGTAGCAGATCATCCCTCTATTTTCTACAGACTGGATGTTACAGTAATGCTTAACAGTGCTAACTAAGCCAGCGTCGAGAGCTGTGAGCAGCTGAAAGTCTGTGAGTCATCCAGTTAAGCCAGGGGGGTCTTTGTTCCCCTTTCCCTCATCCAGCCTGATCAAGATGATAATGGGTCGGCTCCTCGGCTCAGATATGGCTAACCGCTGCGCTCAGAAAACAGGATGAGCACACTTTAAAAAGGTCAATAAGCTGCTGGACTCCCACACACATTAGTTATTGGACAGAAAAGGGTAGAAGAAAAGATGCACAGACAGCGAGGAGACGCGGTTTCAGATATTTGTGCGTTAACCGAAGACAACAGAGTACTGTGAATCAAAAATCAAAACCTTACCAGCTTCGAACATCTAATGTGGGCAGACGGATGAGATTAGTCTATGAATTCCACTACTAACGTAATGAGATGAGGCTAATGAAGACGTGTGCTCGTTATCCACTCCACTACCTGTGTACACACATTCAGAGCACTTTCCTGCTCGAGGAGAGTCTGATAAAAGGCAGCATTGTTCCTTTATAGCTCAAATGAATGATACTTCTACTACAGCTGCATATCTTCATGTGCCATATGCCTGTAGGCTGCCAGAGATAAGGACCCCCTCAGCTGCAGAGCCACATGCATGAATTGCTATTACCCCCCTCCAGACCCCATGCACACCCCCCAAAACCCAACCAACCAATGTTACCATGGCAGCCAGCCACTATACATTGTAATTAGCTGGCCTAAATCCCCAAGGCTCGGGCTGGTTGGACACAACCCACTGCTTCCATAGATTAGGGCAACCACTGTCACACACGGAGCCCTAAAGCGTATCTGTCTCCACACATACACATACACATACACATACACGCAAGGTCTCATTCAAGCGCAGACACACCTCTGCACACACACACACACAAAGGGACACAAGCATGGCATGTCCACACAACCCTTTCCCACTCCTACTTCCCACCTCCCTCCCTGTGTTTTGTAAGCAAGGTACGAGGAGATCAATCCTTCGCTTGTTTTGTGGAGCTTTTTGCTGCTGACAACACACACCCACGTTCTGCACACACACACACACACACACACTGTACAGCAGCTCTACTGTGTGGGCATCTACCTCTCAGTGTGCTGCAGTACGCTCTGTGTTTAGTTCGTGGGTTTGTACTAATGGAAAGAGTATCAAACTGTGCAGTGAAGCTACAATGAGTGAGGCTATTAAAATTCAATCGTCTTTCGATAGCCTTCGGGGCAGCCCTGCAAGTGATTGTAGTGTCTGTTTATTGCACTCTGTAGCCCAATTAGGAGAATATGATGCAGAGGTGTGTCTGAGTCAGGTCATATAATACACCATCTAGGCCTATGTGAATGAAAGGCAGAAAGAGCTACTGTTGATATCAAAAAAAAGGAAAATACAAAAACTGTGATTTAGGTTGCGACAAAAGAATAATATGATGTGGAAACTAATTAGGCCAAAAAGACACATGAAGATAAAAAGTGGTAGTGGCAGCGTGTGGGTGTACGCTCCAAGTGGGAATACATCAAACTTTCTGCTGAATCTGGATACTTACGAAGCCATTTTGAAGACTGTAAGAGAAAAATGTGCTGGCTTATGGTTTACATGGTGCCTTTAGTAAACCTCTGAAGGCTACAAATGTGATGGTAACGGTTTATGGTGCCTTCTCTCAAAGAGCTGCTCATTTTTGAAATAAATACACTGGTTTTAACAGAAAGGTTTCGCTGTGTTAGTTGAAACCTGTTAGAACACATAAGTAGAATTACACACTTTTAATCAAAGCTCAATTCTGGTTGCAGATATTAGTCAAGCAACTAGATCAAAAGTGAAGAAACACTTTATACCATTCAGGAAAAATGTAGGTGAAAACAACCGCACACTGTGACAGCTCCTCTGTCCTTTGAGCACTGACGACAGGAGTGCAGGCTTAAAGAGAAACATTTGCATACGGAGGAAAAAACTACAACAAAATATGACACCTTAAGTTAAAGAAAAAGTGAATCTACAGTAATTGGGTAATATTACTGCCAAGCTGTAAAAACTACAAGGTGTCACCCAACAACGTGCATGAATGCAAACATATGCAAGACTCTACACAGGCTGGCCTCCGAATGTATATTAGAAGTTTATTTCAAGAGGCTTCTGTTGAACGAGCCATTGGAAAGTGATGGGAGAAATAAGACAGAAAGAGGGGATGCAGCGTGATGCCTGATAAATTGAGAGAGAGCACTCAAGGCCATCTGGCATGAGTGTGTCAGCAGAGTCAACACACACACACACACACACACACACACTGGACAGAGACCTTGCAGATATGGCACCATTGATTTACAGTTCGGTCTATCTACAAAATCTCACAGCCAAGCACGAGCCGCAGGACAATCAAAGTCGTCAGATCGCTGCGCTGTTCACCCTGCACGACTTTCTGCCTTGTTATTAGGAATCTTGTTGTTTTTCTGTGATGGTTTGCAGGAAAAAAAACAAGGATTAAAAAGAAAAAATATGGATGAGAGAATGAACCGGAGAACACAGGCAGCAATGATCATCTGTTCTGCAGAGAGAGTTGCAGGTGTAAAAATCAGCTTGATATCTTTTGGGTGTGTGTGATGCATTGGCGAGCCTCTGACATTGTGTCTTTTAACAGTTCACACATAGTGACTAAGTGCCGATTTGCGAGCACCGAGCAACTCTGATCGGGGCTGCAATCGTGTAGTTATTATACAGTTATTTAAAAGAGTGGGCTTGCCATGGCACATATAGTGTGTAATAATACCAGCATCTTATCCATTATAGGTCGGAAGCAGAGCATCACTGAAAACACACCCTTCCTTCCCATACTGTGTCAAATTCCCATTAACAACTCTCTCACTGAGGGTCTCTACAATGTTGAAATGGAGCATCTACTTTTGACCCCAGCAGAAAGACGACCTACTGCGAACAGAAGGCCAACCCTTACTGGGGTCATCAATCTTTAATGATACACACACAAATGCACATGTAAACATATACACACACACACTCACATACTCACACAAAGGGCAAGGGAACCACTCTACTGGCTGTAAACATGCAACCAAACATTTATAGAGTCAGTCAGATATACATCTGTGATTCAGAATCGTGGTGTGAGTTCCAGCCAATTTAAGTAAACCTGAGGTGATATGTGACCTATATGTGTTTATTCACCTGAGTCCTGCTGGGTGACTGGTAGTTGCTCGAGTGCATCCATCAGTCCTCTCAACTCATAATGGCCTTACCCCCCCCCCATCCTTACCCCCCACCCCCCCACACACACACTTTTTCCCTCATCTCCTCTCTTCCGCTCAACTACCCTGAATGCTTAATCATGGCCCTTGCCTTCCGGGAGCACGTAAACATGCCAGATACGCCATTGGCCGGGGCGGTGGTGTTACTCTGTGCCTATTGGCTGAAGGGAAAGAGGGCATGGGTGGCAAAAGAAGAAGGGGTTGGTGGTTACTATACTATAACCCTTGAGGATGACTGTTGTCCATAGTAACATGCCAGACACACACACACACACACACACACACACACACACACACACACACACACACACACACACACACACACACACACACACACACACACACACACACACACACACACACACACACACACACACACACACACACACACACACACAGCTCCAGCCCCTCAGGACATAGCGAAGGTCCCCACAGACTCACAGAACACAAACACACTCAGACACATGACACACCCTCTAACATCAAGCACAACAAAGGATTTTCAGAGCTTTCCACGTGAGGATGGCAGGAGATTTGGATTTGAAAGGAAAAAAACAGCTAATGGTGCTATTTGGGGTATTATAACCAGATTACAGCTTAGCTTGAACCAGTGATTCTTGTGATAAAGTAAAAGAGCACCCAAGCTCAGTTGGGTTTCAGTTGAGTAATTATCGTTTCTATAATTCCTGCAAAACTGCAAGTTTGATTCAACCAGACTAAAAAGATTACTATTAAAAGCATGCACAGAAAAAAGCAAGTGAACACACACGGTGTACTATAAATGGATCCCAAAATTATGATGAAAAATTACCTGGGGCTCAACTATAATTAGCTTTTATATCAAAATACCCATTAAAAATGTTCAAGCTGCAAGAGCCCCGTTATCCATTTAATGTCTTAGCTGCTTCATGGTAAGTATGCTCTATGAATACCAGTGTCTTACTGTATATTAAGTCAAAATATGGTTACTTTACGAAACTCAGTTACATGTGATATTTTAAAAGATACAGCAGACTTTTAGCTATTCTAAAAACTCAACACATTGGAGAGTGTATGTTGAACAATCAAGCTAAGTGCAACGTGTCATTTTTAAGCAGCTAGCTAGCTTGTTTTTTTCTTCAGCCATATATTTATGATGACTACAGTCCTTGTAAGTATGGTATTGCCAAAAATATATAATATTAATAATTATATCATTATGAAAGACATTTTTGGATTCAAGATTTTTTTAATGACTGAACATAGGCCCTAACTTAAAGCTATGTTTAGAGGCCAACATTAGCTTATTAACTTATGCTAAGGAGCAGGACTGTCAGCTTTGTCATTGCCAGTCAGTCTCATTTAGGCAGCTTAATTATATTGTCAGGTATCACTTACAAGCAGTTTGTCATTGTTACTATAAAATGACAGCTATGTATTTCAAATAATTGAATTTTGCAGGACAGAAAATCAATTCAAGTTTTGAAGAAAATTCAACTGGATATTTTCTCCCAAATCAGTTAAGCCCTGGTGATAAATGACATCTACCTTGTTTTCTTTGTGTGAAAGAGGCAAAACAACATATGCAGCTGAGCCAAAGGCTGAATTCATTATTTACAAGGTTGTCATTGAATGAACCCAGGCGGCCTGGTACAGAGGAGTAGAACACCAGCAGGGATGTGGGCGAGCGAGCAGCTAAGTTAGTGTTGTGACTTCTTCAAATCTCTCCTTCGCTCCTTTCAGCTGGACTCACTCACTTGGAAAGATGAGAAATTAAACATATCCACATTTTAATGTGGCATCTGTCTCTACACTAAAGCTGCACGGTTACTGTAATTGTATGTGACTGTATTTGACAGCTTTAGTTTCCACAGTAAAAAGCAATAAAACATTAACATATTGAAAATAAGTTTAATTTCTGTTAGAAACCTACCTGCAGTTTTGTATACATGTAGTTATATAAAAGAATATTTTTCCCACTTCCTCTGTGTGTGTTGTAATCTGAGTCTCTGTGGTTCTTTGTTTTGATAGCCAGTCTGGCCGCATGTGAGCATGTATGTTAGTGCATGCGAGTCCCTCTCGCATCCATTTTCAACATGGCGGCCGATTCACAAGGTTTCTCATGTTACAGCTGTTTAGTTGTAATATGAGAAACCTTGTAATAAACACCTAGGATATGTTTCTGAAACATTTGAATATGCAATACAGTAACAGAACCTTGATCCATATTACACTGTGAGCTAAGCACTGTGAGAGTAAATGACACGCATATTGGTTTTGGTCTAAGATGCTAGTGCTATAGTGCCACATCTAGCGAGTCTGAATGTCATATACTGCATCTTTATCTTCGATGATTTTGGGTCTTGCTAGATAAGAGCATCAGTTAAATTGTTTACTTTGCCATCTGTACTTCTAGTTTTTCTCTCTTGCTCTCTCTCCACTTCTGTCAGACACTCAAAGCACTGAGAATTTGCTTCTCCCTCAGCAACAGCATACAAACTGTTTCCTGCCTGTTTTGGAGAAGTGAACATGAAGCCTATTACATAAGCACGAACCCCCTTACCGGGCTCAATGGGAGGAAGATGCTTGAACACAAAAGCACAGAAGCATGGCATGGAAGAGGCAGTGGAGATGACGGTATTACATAACAACACTGCTTTAGGCTGACTCAGATACTTTCTCCCTCTCAGTATGTGTGCAAGGACAGATTTAAATGTCTGTTTCTATAGCTACCGTTCAGAGGAGGGAAGGAACAGCTTCATCTATTGATCAGGATAATGGAGGAGCCTGTACAGTGGGAAGACAATGCTTCATGACTCGACATGCAGCACAGATTAAATTACATAATACACAATTTCACCATATTCTTACTGCACATTAGTGAACAGTTACGGTAACAGTGCTATCAGTAAGTTATTGATTAATACTGGTAAAGGAAGGTATTTACCATCTACGAATAATGTCATAAGTACATAACTACAATACCAACATATCTGTTTTCATATTTGCTTTATCTTTCTAGTGTTTGAGATGCAGCTTTAACTGAAGACTGATTTTAAGGTGTCTATGTGGCACAAGTGTACAGTTACAGATTTGATTCCCAGTAGTGGTACATCATGTTCATAGGTTGGAAAGCCCAACTCCCATCTTTTATTATGTATGAACAATAATAACACTCTGGTACAAACAGTGAAAGCAGTGAATCAGGGGTTTAAGTGGATCTTTTGGCTTTTGTTGGGTTGTTTTCTTCTCTGCGGTCGAGCCACAATTGATGTGTTTGGCAACACTATCAGATGACATTGATCTGGACTTGTTTCTGCTGGCACCCAGAGCAGAGCCATTGGCTTTTCGAACAGAGTGAGACAGGGAAACTGAAAGGAAGAGGTGGGTGGTTTGGGTAAAATAGATTTTGTAGGGTGTGATAAATGGCCCATCGCTAGTTGTATTAAACTTCCCTACGACACTCTGCTAGGAAGCTATCCAGAATCAGTTTGCTGTGCCCCTGTTTGTCATAGCAGGTTGTGTGACAGCCGACTAACTACTAACATTAAACACTTAAAGACAGAACTGGGACTGGGTACAAGTCAGCCAGGAGCAGCTAGCCAGTTGTGATGCTGACTCCGTGATCCATTACAGTTTATGTGTTGCAGAGGGGACCAACAGTTTGACCGCTTTCTGGTTTCAACACAAGAAAAACCCACAACTGTTTGGTGAATGTGGCATTACCTGAAAAGTGTTAGCATCTGTTACATCTCTAAAGATTTGTAATGAGACAACAGAGAAGCCTAAAAGTTAAGAGAGTACATTTTACACCAAGAGAGATAACTGAAATTCACCTTGATTGACAGGTATCCCACACTCAGTATTTAACTGCTTGTTAGTCCTACATCAACTCCAATCAGAACCCAATCTGTTGCTTGAATTTGGCTTCAGAAACTAGCATGGTAGCATCAAGTGGAAGACCCACACAGCAGGCTCTAAATTGTCCTTTAGGAGACCTATAAGTAATGTCATCACTATAACATCCATGCTGTTCTGCAGTTTATGATTCCAGCGCACTGGTTGGATGGCATCGGACAGACAGCAGATTACTTCCCACCAGAAACATGTTGTTCCATATTACTCTCTGTAAAAACTGGCAGCAGGAAGTAGGGATTATTCAACACACGTCATTAACCCCTCGCAAACTGGTAAACGCCCCACTCTGACTCACACTGTGGCGTTTTAGCTTGCTGGGCTGAACCTCCTGACACACTGACAGGATATATGGAAATGAGGATGGATTTTTTTTTTTTAAAGCTCCCGCAGAGCTGCACATAAATTGGAGTATTCCTCTCTGTGACTCGGATTAGAGAAAATCATTTTAACATGTGTGGACATACATGTGTGTGCCACTCTCTGCACGTGCATGTGCCACCTCTTCTCTGCAAAGCCAAAATGCCCACATTCTGGATCTTACATAATCTCGCTTTTTCCTTTGATGTTGCCTTAGTGTCACGTGGCACTGGAGCAAGCCAGAGAGGAGTCTGTGGCTAATTCTCTAAAAAGGTTACAGCGCTGATTGCCAGAGTCAGGAGTCAAATACCTTGTAGCACACACTGTAGGTTGAGATGCACTTCAGCTGCATCATTTCCCAATTAGTACATATATCTAAATGTAAAGAATCATGTGTTTTTGTTTAAAGATTGAGATTGTTATTGGAATTTAAAAGAAAGACCTAAGATACTGAAATATGCATCAGTCCTACAAATCCTGCATTGGTCAGGCTCTACTTGAAAGTTTGTACATGTCCTGTGATAGTATAAATAAATAAGAGAAAGGTGATTCAATGATATCTTAGTGCAAACAACCAATATATGGTTTGCTATTTTCAATGCCAGTATTTTGTGCCAAGATTCAAAATCTACAAATTTCAAAATAACTATGCAAAACGGTAAAACATTAGCATATTAATTCATTATTTGGTATAATTGTTTGAATAAACATAATTAAATGTTTCAAATTGCAAGTGCCCGGAGATATATAAACAAATGTTATTATTAAGGAGGACTTGTGACTGGCCGAATCAATATTAATTGGGGTTGCGAATACATCTTCGGTAGCATTAGTAATCCAAATCCTCTATAATTTAGCCAGCTGATGTTAATATACACAAGCAGCAGCTGTGAGAGGCAATTTCCAATGTACACAAAGCACTGCAGCAACAAAGAAATAAAACCACCAATAGTATTAAAGAAAAAACACAAAATATGGCTGTCTGACAGACTAGTTAGAGCCGGTAAATGGAGACACTGGCACCACCAAATGTGTCGTAAATCAGATCATAGGGGGAAAAAAAACCTTTTACCCCGCTGCAGATTGTAACAAAACTGATTAACTGCATGTGTGAGAAACACTCTGGAGTAAATCAACTACTTGTATTATGAAGAAGTAATGAGAAAAAAGTAAAAAAAAAAAAAAAAAAAAAGGAGGAAGGAGAAAGAGTAAAGGATAAGCGGGAAAATAGGAGGGTTATTGGTAAATCACACTTGCGCACCCACACACACACACAGACTAATAGCTGTCTGGAAGTCTACCACTTATGTTGCTGACTAGACAAATGCACCTTCGCTTCAGCCTGTGCAGCTTTAATTTTATTTCGTTAGCTTGTAAAAATCCACTAAAGTATATTTTTGCTTGTGAAAAACAAAAAAAGAGAAAGATGAACTGGAATATAGGACATGCTGTCCTGAGCAGCTGAGGCCAAAACCTGGAGCTGAACAGAGACACTTCCACCTCTTGAGGGGGGGACAATGGGGCTGTGGCTTTGAGCATCCACTCCCACTTTACTCAGGGAGTTTAAAGGATGTGTGGTCACAGCTTAACTTCAGCCACTAACACAGTTTCAGTGGCTTAAGAGAAAGAGATGCTATTACAGACTCATGTTTGGAAATCCACTCCACAACAGAGCCAGACACATTATAGCTTAAGGAAGGGTGGGACTGGGTCGTCACGCACCATTTACAACCAGGTATGAGTCATCTTCCACAGGGTATCTGCTGTATGCTGATGTGTTGTAGCCTGTGAACTGGTGAATGGGCTGTTTCAGGGTCAGTAGTGGTACCGAGGAAGTGTACTTAAGAGTAGTCCTCCCAGCTCACAAAAGTGTATTTTTATCATCCTGAGTGGAGGAAGGAGGTCAGTTCAGCAGCCAAAGACGGTGCAATTTACTTACACAATACACACAGGCACACAAGTGTAGTAGTGGGATAAAGGAGGATTGGATAGTAAAAGGATGATGAAATGACAGGTACATAAAAGGACGTTGCCCTTTCCCTCAGAGGAGCTCATAGTAAAGCCTGGATAGAGTCTGTTGTAATGTTAATAGCCTCTATTGTACACATGCAGCCTCTCATAGAATTTCAAATGCGAAAGAAGCACATTAGGTTTAAAGTTATGATTCTTTGTGTTCCCAGCAATACCAGAACCAAAATAGCTGTGTGAAAATAGTACACAGAACCAGTTTACAGTCCCTGATGATCAAAAAATTATTACACTGCTACTTTCACCTGATCTATTTTTGAAAGTGGACTAATGCATGCACGCAGGATTCAGAGTTGAGATAAGGCAGTTCTATGATGCATTCACAGTTACTGGTAAATTATTATCTCAGAGAAAGAAAATTAATCTTCACAATTAAAATTGACAGTTTGAAATCTTCAATCATTTTCTTTCCCTGGTTTAGGCGAGAAGATCAATGCCACAGGATGCCCAATTAGCGTAGCTAAGCATAAAGACTGGAATCAAGGGGAAAAGCTAACCAAGAAACAGTCTAATAGTTAACCCCTTTGTAAAACCACAACAGAATGTTTTCATGCTTCAGCTGTTGTACAGATTCAACACACAAGATGTGTGCTAATTAATGAGCTTTGGGGGTGCTAGCAGACAGAGCTGAGCTAGCCGTTTCCCCCATTTCTAGTTTTTATGCTAGGCTAAGCTAATCGGCTGCTAGTTCAGGCTTTATCTTTAACACATGGTGTCAATCTTCTCATCTAACTCTGAGCAAGAAAGTAAAAGAGTGCATTTCTCTGATAGTCAAACTACTCGACAACTACTTTAGAGATAACATTGCTAATCACTGTCATGCAAAATAATCTATGTGTAGCTCAGTTGTTTGCATAATTAGCATATCTTCACACCACAACCACATATGTTTTTCACACAACATTCAGCTAAAGACTAAAGGCTAAAGGCTAAGCTACGATGTTACATACATACTAATGGATCAAATCATACTAAATTCTGCACATAACCGTGATCAAAAACATTATCATTCATGTTTAGCTGCCTACAGTATCTTTGCAACAGCCTCTAGAACTTCAGTGCCAGCTGCCCCTTGAATACACTTCTAACAACTACTTTGTGTTTCTGTTTCTTTATCATTTAAAATCCCAAACACCGCCGACACCCCGTCCTCCTCTTCCTCTACTATTCAATCCCTCTCCGCAGATTAAGGCACGGTAACAATAGTGACACAGCAGAGCAAATCCCAGAAGGCTGTGTCATGTGCCGAAAAAACTCCCAACAACACACACACACACCGACAGGGAATCACAGCTGCGCCTGGAAGGATGTGTGCTTTTGCTGCAAAGTGGTACCCACGCACTTCACTGAATTACATCGTGAAAAGGCATTGTTCATATTCTGCTCTATGCAAAAAAATGTTTATTCACCACAACTGCTCATTGGAATATAACTAGAATTGCATCTCATTTCTAATGCCTGATCTGAAAACACAGCCAAAGTGACCTGGCTTGGTATATGACATGTCAAGACTCTACGGCACAATAAAGAGCAGATTAAAAATTCAACATCAGACAGCTTGTGTCCTCGATAGGATGGAACATAAAGTTCTACCTCCAGGTTGTAAGCATGACTCACTCGCTCCCCCACACTACATTTCTTCAGGCTTTCCCTCTTTCTGTCCTCACTAGCCAGCAAAACGCCCGACAACAGCAGACACGAGTTGCTGCCACTATCGGGAAACGGAGGTAAAAGAATGAGTTGGGGTAGGGTGGGGGTCTGACCGTCTTGTTATGGACAGCCACAGTAATGCACACTAATTGGAAGTCTTGAGAAATGCTACGTGTGGCTCCTACTGTGTGTGCGTGTAGCTCTTGTTGTAACACAAACAGGCAGAGATGGAGAAGGAGGGAAGTGGGGGGGGGGGGCTGCTGGGTAAAATGGCTAGAGGTAAAAGACGAGCGCAGGCTAGGAGATAAATGGGAAGCGATGTGTGGTGGAGAGGAGCGCACAGACGGACAGAGGGAGGGAGGGATACATACTGCTGTACAGGGTGTCGATCCAGGAGAGCCGGGGCAGGCCACGAGCGCTCAGGGGCTCCATCCTCCTTTTCTCTCCCTGGCTCAGTCACTCTTTCTTATTTCTTCTCTTCCTCTTTTTCTGATGCTGTTAAATTTGTGTCGCCTCTTTTTTTCTTTTTTATCCTTGAAAAACAGCCTTCATGTCGCAGGAAGGAGCAAAAAGAATCATTTGGGGAAAAAAATGTCAAAAGACACCCCAAGGTCCAACAGGCTAGACAGACGAGCGAGTGAGCCGAAGGAGGAGAGCGTGAGTGAGTGAGTGAGTGCTGTGTGTGTGTGTGTGTGTATCAGAGAGAGAGAAAACAACAGGCTGGAGACAACCACCGCCGACCGTTGCTAGGGGAAGGGAGAAGCACTCCTTCTCTCTCTTTGGCTTGCTCGCTCATTGCCATCCACCCTTCTCTCTCTCTCTCTCT